>NC_090656.1:69150146-69395002 GCF_040937935.1 Hyperolius riggenbachi | reverse complement strand
AAATGCGACTATAACGAGTGCATCTAAAAAAATCAGTTATATTACAAGTGCCTAAATTCGGTTTTATCAGTTAATTCAGTTACAGTATATCAGTTAAAAATAACATATTCTTGGCATGAAATGTGGCAAAGATTAGTCACCACCATGGGGATTAAGGTTAGGTAGGCACCACCATGGGGGAATTGAGTTAGGCCCCATCAGAGGGCTACTTAGGGTTAGGCACCACCAACAAGGGTTTTTATGGTTGCTTAAGAGGGCCCCATGAGATCTGAGAGCCCCTTGAAAGTTTTTCTATGGGGCCCCAAGATCTCTAGCTACACCACTGCATTCCTAAATCACTACACAGAGAATTAAATGTGTGCATTAAACACCAAGTGAACACCTGACATAACTGGCTAAGCAAATTTGTCCTAATTGGCTATTCATGAGGCAATGCTCATGCAAATATGCATTCGCTTTCACATGCCGACTTATGCAGGGTCAAAAACCAATGCCACAAAGCAGTTGCCCTGTTCAAGGGGGGGGGGGGGGGGAGGACAGGCGCTCACAGCCCACTCCAGGGCTCACCAGGGCAGGCGACCCCCCAAGCATGGCCAGCGACCTCCCCGGCGCTGGCCACGCTTGGGGGGGGGTCGCCTGCGCCACCCAGCCTCCCCCTCTGGGGTGCTGCTGTGGTACCCAGGCAGTGAGAGCGCCTGGGACCCCGCAGTCCCCCGGTTGTATGGGGGCATTGGGAAGCCTCCCCGTGGCGCTCCTGGATAGTGCTATTGTAGCATGAACTAATTCCCGCAGGGCAACCGCTTTGCGGCATTGGTTTTTAACCCTGCATAATTCGGCATGCGAAAGCGAATGCATATTTGCATGAGCATTGCCTCATGAATAGCCAATTAGGCCAAATTTTCTTAGCCAGTTATGCTAGGTGTTCACTTGGTGTTTAATGCACACATTTAATTCTCTGTGTAGTGACCACTGCATTCCTGCAGCACCAGCACTGAGGACTCAGACACACTAGGGGCTTGATTCACAAAGCGGTGCAAAGGTTTTGCACGCCAGTGAAAAGCCCCTTATCACGCCTAAACTCACTTTAGGCGTGATAAGAAGAAACTCGCGCGAAGTTACCGCGCGTACGCGCGTAAGTGCGCGCGCAGCACCCGACGCTTCGCGCGAAGCTCCCATTAAACCCTATGGGACTTTGCGCGCGCTCTCACGCGCGTACGCGCGGTAACTTCGCGCGAAGAGCAGGAAAAAGCGGTGATAACTCAGTGGTGAAAAGGTCATCACGCCTAAAGTCTTTTAGGCGTGATAACTGGGTTATCACCGCTTTGTGAATCGAGGCCTATAAGTGCTTTTCTGAGCGTGTTTTGGACTCTAGAGCTTTCTATGAGCTTTTTAAAAAAAACACTCCTATTGACTTCCATTAATTACCTAACGACCGCCCCACACCAACAGGCTTGGTCACGGTGGCAGCCCCAGGACTGCCTAATGCCAATTACTGTCAAGTCCTGGGGCTGGCTACTGCAGGAGATTGTGCAGGTTAGTACAGAGCTGCGATCAGCAGCAGCACTGTACTGGGGACAGCCGTGTGACACGGCTGTCTTCCTGGCACACTAGAGAGCGATCGGCTCTCATAGGCAGCCGATCATCAGAATTGGCTGGCTGGGGGGAGGGAGGGGTTTAAATAAATGGTAAAAAAAATACAAAAATAAAAAGATAAATATTTATTAAAAAAATAAACACTAGGGGGGGGGGGGGGGGTGTGATCAGACCTTACCAACAGAGAGCTCTATTGGTGGGGGGAAAAGGGGGGGATCACTAGTGTGCCGTGTTGTGTGGCCCTGCAGCTTGGCCTTAAAGCTGCAGTGGCCTATTAAGCAAAAACTGGCCTGGTCTTTAAGGGGTTTAGCACTGTAGTCCTCAAGTAGTTAAAATTGTGGGTAAAATCGTGATCACATTAAAATCACGTGATTTTACCACGGTCGCAATTTTTCTGCAATTTTTATGGTAGACAATGGAAGTGTTTTTTTTTAAAGCTCTCAGAAAGCTCTGGAGGCCAAAAAAGTGCTCAGAAAAGCACTTAGGGCCCATTCACACTTAAAAGCGCAAAACCGTAGCGCTTAATGCTACCATTTTACGCGGATGATTTTTCCGCAATTTAACACATAAAAATGACTGGACAAATACGCTTTATTGGAGCGATTGCAATTAGTGTTTCTATATATGCTGATCGTGATCGCTCACAAATCACCCAAAAATGCTGCAGGTAACGAGTTTGGCGATTGCCGCTAATCGTGAAAAACCCGTAATCTGCATCAATCACGGCAGTGAGATCACTGCCAATAGGTTTCTATTAGCGTTAAAAAGTGCTAGCGCTTCGGCGATTAGCGGGAATCGCCTGCTAATCGCCCTGTGAGCATACATACATAGATGGACCCTTATAGTGTGTCTGAGGCCTATACACACTAGGCAGAATTGTATATACCCTCTCCTCTTGATTGTACACCCTACCCAGAATATGGGAACCTGTAGTATTAGCACTACCACTCTGGTGTATGATTTGGCATTGTATTGCTACCTGCATTGTGTATCTTATTGCTTTTATTACCTGTATTGTTGTATCTATTGTCTATTACCTGTATTGTGCTGTTGGTCACCCCTGTTACCCTTGTCTGTAATCCTATGTATTGTACGGCGCTGCATAATATGTTGGTGCTATATAAATCCTTATTAACCCTCCTGGCGGTCTAATAAATTCCGCCAGGAGGCAGCGCAGCAGTTTTTTTTGTTTTTTTAAATCATGTAGCGAGCCCAGGGCTCGCTACATGATAGCCGCTGCTCAGCGGCATCCCCCAGCCTTCGGCGATTTACGATCAGGAAATCCCGTTCAAAGCCATGGCGACGGGGCGGGATGACGTCGTGACGTCATTGGGAGTCCCGATCCACCCCTCAGCGCTGCCTGGCACGGATTGGCCAGGCAGCGCACGGGGTCGGGGGGGCAGCGCGGCGCGACGAATAGTGGCGATCGGGCGCGGGGCGGCGGCGATTGGTGTGCTGACGCAGCTAGCAAAGTGCTAGCTGCATGCAGCAAAAAAAAAATTAAGCAAATCGGCCCAGCAGGGCCTGAGAAAACCTCCTGCGCGGCTTACTGCGTTCGGGGTTACCGCCAGGAAGGTTAATAATAATAATAATAATAATATGCATTTTCCATAGCACACTGTGGAAAATGCATATGTGATTCTGCCTAGTGTGTTCCTACCCTTAGAGTACAAGGGGTAGAGCCTAAAAAGTAAGACACTTTACTATATGTTATATGATTTTATACACACACACACACACACAAAAACACACACACACACACGCACGCACGCACGCACGCACACACACACACACACACACACGTGAAAACACATCACAGTGGCTGCACCCTGTTGTAAAATATCCTCTAGATCATGTTCTCTGTCTAACTGGACAACATAGCAACATAGAGTAAATTGCAGTAAAGCTACATATGGACTGTAAATTTCTGCCTCCTAAAGTGACCTTTAAAAGCTGCATTGGGTGACAGCATGCCAGTAATCAGTATCAGACATGCTTGCTGAGCTCCTTGCAGAGCTGCATGTACTGTTCTATGGAAATGGTAGCATAGGGGTTAGGGACAGAAAAAGTCCTACTGTTTTTATTATAATAGCTGAATAACTTCAACATGTGAAGCTGCATTACAAGTGGAAATGGGGCACTTCTATACAGACATCAAACTATCTTTTTAACAAGATTACAAATATATATATATATATATGAATATATATAGAGATATATGGTGGCCGAAGCTCAAGTGGCATAACTGCATAACAGAAACTGGTGAAGCCAGCTTCCTATAAGACCTCTCAACTTAGTCGGTGCAACAAGTCTCTATAATTGAAGCTCTCCTGAGCCACAGCAGAGTAGCAGTAGCAAGACTTCATGGTATAAATATCTTGCCAAGCTCCCTTGTGCCAAACAGTCTCAGTCCTGACAGGCTGGCTTGAGGATTTGGGGACTAGCCCTGGAGTTAATCTGTGTGTTGACTTGTGATGTGAAGAATAAAACACTTGGGAATTTACAAATTGGTGTGCTAACCGACCCTGGACTTTGTTGTTATGAATTGGGTGTGGCTTGACACCCAGGTTATGCACCCATATTTGACGTTTGGAAAGATATGCCACTCCTGACCTACCACTTTGTTAGCCCTGGAGTTGGGTCTGAAGTTAGATTTCTATCTAACTTTGGTGACTGCAGGTGTTCAGGACAACTTGCTAGAAAGACAAGATTTCTACAATCTGTGACAAAGTTGCATAGAAAGTAGTCTACTATCTACTTTACTTACTGATGTCACTGCAGTGTCACTTTTAAAAACTAGTTCCCTCAGGTGTTGTTAATGCATTAAAAAAAAAAAAAAAAAAAAAAAAAAAAATATATATATATATATATATATATATATATATATATATATTTCACATGTTAAATAAAGAGAGAACCAGATCTTCTCCCCCCCCCCCCCTTCCAGTCCACAGCCTGATCCCCTACCCCTCTCTGTAGTCAGCAGAAAGAACTCACTCTCCTGAATCACATGGTATTGCAGTGTTATGAAACAACCTAATGGATGCACAAGGAATAGAGGGTCCGTGGAAGCTCACATTAAAAGGCTGGGGGTAGAAATGTAAAGACTGCTCAGATGCATTTGGCTACCAAATAACCAGAGGATCCAGTTCAGACTCTTAACCCAACCTGCAAAGCTCTGCACAATCTCTCTCCCCTGGACATCTCATCACTAGTTTCCAGATACCAACCAATTGCAATCTCAGATGTGCACATGAAATTCTCTTATCCTTCTATATAATAACCGACTGGCATTCACATATACAAGATTTTGTATGTGCGTCACCCCTCCTCTGGAATGCTCTTCCACAACACATCCGTCACTCTCCAACCTTTGATATCTTTAAACACTCTCTCAAAATTGCTTTTTTCGATAAAACATATACCTTAGGCCATTCCCCTTTTGACCTAAGACAAATTTGCACTTCTACTAGATATATTTAAAAAACACTGCCTCTAAGTATGAATATTGTATACTACCCCACCTGTTGTTCCCATCCCCCCTTTCTTTTAGATTTTAAGCTGGCAAGGCATGGCTCTCTCACCCTTTTGCGTCTTAGAATTGTTTTACATTTTATTCATCATGTTACTTTTGTCACTGTAATTACCAATTCTGTATTTTGTACCAGTTCTGTATATTGTTGTGTACCCTTGTCTGTATTATTATGTACCTGTAAGGCTTGGTGGTATCATTCTAGGAGTCAGCGTGTATGCCCAGGCTATGGGTCTCACTCTTCACCTAGCCATCCCTGCCTGACACACTACTAACTGACACCTACATTGTCCCTGCCTGGCACACCATTAACTGGCCCTAATTAGGACTTAGGCGAGCAAGGCATACAAGCTGACATAGAAGGCAGATATACCACCAGGAGCCACTACTGAGGCTAGTAACACAATTCAGCAGTATCACATACACAGTTCAGGTGAAGTAATCAAGGTATGATAATCTTCATGCAACTATTCAACAGCAACAGTAATGTGATCAGCGTTATGAAACAGTTCAAGCAGACTTGCATGCAGTATAGGGACAGGTGATAATTGATGAAAGTATAGCACAGTTCCTTTTAATCTGCATGCAAAGTTATGCAGCAGGTAACAGAAGTCCCAGATGATATATGACAAGTTATATAAGAATATATGCACACTGTTGGCTGACTGAAAAGGAAAGTAGACTTTATAGTTATCATCCAGTACAAGTTGCATACAAGGAATATCCGGTAACAGTCCAAGGCGGCAAGCAAGGGATATCCAGTAACTTAGCATAGGTCGGTCCAGGCAGCAAGCAGGGGATGTCCAGTAACTAGCAGAGGTCGGTCCAGGCAGCAGGCAAAAGGTTATCCAGTAAACAAACAGAGGTTAAACACAACAGAGTAGTCAAATACAAGCGGAGGTCAAAGTCCAAAATATCAATCACGATCAGAGTACGCACCCAGCAAATAGCCAAAGCTATGCTTATTATGGGCGATGACTGGGAGCACTCTGCAGGTACAGACCAACATCCAATCAGTGGCTGGCCACACTCCACACAACCAATCACACTGAAAGGCCCTGCCTAGGTGTCAGCTGAATGATCAGCTGACCGCTCTGTCAGGTGATCACGGTTTACCTTTGGTGAGGGCGTACTGGGAACGCGCCCTCTGCCTATCAGGAAGTGCGGCCTGTGAACCACCGGCAGCATCATCAGCGGGGAACAAGTGCTGAGACCCGGAAGTAGCAGACTCAGCCCAGGTCTCGGCAGAATCAGGTACATTCCTTATAGTACCCCATGTTTGTTTCTTACTTGCCACAGAATATGTTGATGCTTTATAAATCAATAATAATAATGCAGCCTCACTATCCCTGCAGGTGTGTGTCTGGAGCTTAACAGCCCACTCCAAGACACACAACATTTGCAGCAATCATTCAAAGCAGATTGTAAACAATAGTATTCAAAGTTTAAATCCAAAAACTTGGTGCAACCTGGGGATGAACTCTATTTACCCCTCTGGAGTTCACCTTACAAAAATATTAACCAGAACAAGAAACACTAAGGAGAACAGTAAATTCATAAACCATCTAGCTTTATCCATTTTCCATATTGCCAACTATAAAGTTAATATATAAAAACCCTTAGCTGTTCACTGAAGTGCATCACTTTCATTGCTGGGTTGGCAGTAATGGATTGAATCCTATTTTGTAGAAATCAGAGAGCAAGTAATTATTATTTTCTGCTATATTATGATCTCAGAGAGCATTGTGTTAGATCCCATTGTATTACAGCCAGCAGAAATGTTCCTAAATTTTCAGCTGAGACATCCTCCAATATACCAAGATTAATGAGGAGCTTTCGGCGTCCCTGTCCAGATGACCCCATGTGGTCTCACATCTAGGGCAGAAGGTTTCTAAATGTGGTTTATCCTTGAAAGTAGCAAAACCCTTGTGTTTGTATGACTTTAATACCTTTATTTATCCTTGTGACTCTTTACTTTGCAAACAATGGGATGCTGAGGGATAAAGATCACTGCTAAAAATTATGCCTGTGTGTTTTATCATATTGAAAAATAATGGAGAAAAGTGACCATTTTTGGTTGCTGTTATAATAGGGGTCAGTGGTTTTATATTACTATGGTTTCCATAAAAAATATATATATAAACAAAGCTCCAGACAGGTCATAAAAAGCCTTTAGGGCCCCTGGTCGTCATCATCTATCATACACGCAACCTAAGGAAATGGATTTCTACCTGCGCCAGATAGCTGCATGGAAAAGGAAAAGATTATTTTTAGTAAACTCATAAAACATATTAACGATATGCACATAAAACTGCTACATTATTGCTAACTTGAGCTGATGAAAAAAGACAACACTTTAGTTTTAAGTTTGGAATTTAGAATGCTAGATTTTGGTGGAGCAGAACGAGCCAGTCATGTAATAAAATACAACAATGGTATCTGTGTGTGTGTATTTGTGTGTGTGTGTGCCTGCATCTGTGTGCGAAATGGCAAATTTAGGCGATCCTGGTGTTTTGGAAAATAGGGCATCACCATAGACCCTCAATGTTAATTGCAGCTAGAGCAGGACCTAGTGGACAATTGTGGTGCTGGAAGAACTGGATGTAGATGAAGTGCCAGGCACTACATAAATGACAGCAGAGATAGTGGTAGAGGAGACATACTGGAGATGATAGCGGTAGAGGGACAGATAACGGCTGCCGGGGCAAGTTATCCGGGGCGCTATTACCTATGTAGCCAGACCCCACATCAGCAGTACTAGTGAAGTGATAGCTGGGGGGGGGGGGGGGGGGGTAGACGTAGGTCGAGATAAGTTAGTGGTAGGTAGTGGAGGGTTAGTGTGAGAGGAAGGTTAGGTACAGCAATAGTAAAATATTGTTAAAAGTATGATATTATCCTATCAGCATTATTCAAAGTGCAATATTAGAATATTGGTAATATTGCTGACATTCTAACAGTTGCTTCACCTGGCACCTAAAGTTGCACGCACCCTTTGTTGATAAACATTCTGTGTGGAGGTCTGTGTCTTTGAGCTTGTTATATTTATTATATCTAGTACTAATTAGAGATGTTGCGAACTGCCGATTTTCGGTTCGCGAACTGGGTTCGCGAACTTCCGCGGAAGGTTCGGTTCGCGGAAAAGTTCGCGAACCGCAATAGACTTCAATGGGGAGGCGAACTTTGAAAAATAGAAAAAATTATGCTGGCCACAAAAGTGATGGAAAAGATGTTTCAAGGTGTCTAACACCTGAGATCTTTCAGTGACTACAAGAGGGGGATTTTTTTTTCAAAAATACCTTATAGTTTTTGTGAAAATCAATTTTAAAGTAACTCCTTCTGACCGTGGGAAAATTAAGCGCCCGCCGACTTTAGCAGTTAATAGCAAAGCCGCTTTAAAAGCTAGAAACACCAAACTTGCAGAAAATGTTAAGGAGAACAGTGGGAATAAGAGGAATTTTTTTTTTCAAAAATACCCTATAGTTTTTGAGAAAATCAATTTTAAAGTTTCAATGTAAATTCTCCTTCTGACTGTGGGAAAATATACCCCCGCCGACTTTAATGGTTAATTACAAAGCCCCTTTAAAAGCTAGCAACACCAAAATTACTGGGAATGTTAAGAAGAACAGTGGGAACAAGAGGAGCATTTTTTTTTTCAAAAAGACCTTATAGTTTTTGAGAAAATCGATTTTAAAGTAAAAAAATAGAGTCGATTCATAAAAAAAGAACCGATTCATTAAAAAGATCCGGCTCATTCAGGAGCCGTTAGTATAGCAGAGAATGCGTCCTCGGAAGGACGTGAAGCTGCTGGCTCCTGCTGCAGTCTCTCCCCACCTGCCTGCACCTGTCAACCCCCACCTAGGCTGGCCCATGGGTGCACTGGGTGCCAGCCTAGGTGGGGGTTGACAGGTGGGTTGACAGGTGCAGGCAGGCAGGTGGGGAGAGACAGCGGGAGCTAGCAGCTATGCGTCCAAAAGGACTTTTGGACACATTCTCTGCTATGTGGGTGGGGGGCTTCGGAGATCTTCAATCAACTTAACAGAAGATCGCAACATAAGAGGATACAGTTCGTTGGATCATTTACCGAGGATATTGCCGTGGGAAATTTTTTTTAAAGGTACAGGTAAGTATTTCTGGTTAATTAAGAAAATTAAAGGACTTTTTTCGTGGTTGTGTTTTTATTTCCTTTAACCCTTTGTGGAAATGGGTAAGGGGTACTTTGTACCTCTATACTCATTTCTCCTGGGAGGGGGTGGGCATCTGGGGTCTCCTTCTTAAAGGGGACTCCCAGATGCCACCATGAACCCTCCAGGGAGTCGTCGCCCCCACCTCCTCCTGGGGCACCGGAGGTGGGAAAGAGCCCCTTGTCCATGGATTGGACAAGGGCTCCGGCGGGGGGGGAAGGGGAAGGCTTGGCTGCCCCTCCCCCCCGAAGCCCCCCATACCATGGACCATGCGGGCTGGTATAGCTCAGGGTGCGATGCCCCAGTCAGCCGGGGCTCCGCATTCTGGCTATCCCAGCCTGCATGGGGACAAGGAGTTACAGAGACTCGGGAGGGGGGACCCCACATCATTTTTTTTTCATCTATTTCCCACACTCAGCACATAAAAATAATATATATATATATATTTTTATTTTTATTTTTTTAAAGGACTTAACGAGGCCACAAGTATGAAAAAAGTTAAATACCATTTCATAATCCAGATCCATGGAGGACGCCATCTGCGCCCCCCCGTTCATTCCGCCATGGCACCCGCAGTAATACCGGCCCCGGTCGGGTCCCGACCCCTTCAAACGGGTCGGGTTCTCATTCCCCCCTCAATATGGCCGCCACAGATTGCCGCTGCTGCGCAGCCGCAATTGCATCTATGCGGACTGCTCTAAGTCTAAGCTCTAAGTCCTCCTCCCGATGCGTCCGATGTATGCACGCATATTGATGACGCCGCAGGAGGAGGTCCTAGAGCTGCGCAGGTGCAATTGTGTCTGTGCAGACTGCGCAGCCGCTGCAATCTGTGGCGGCCATATTGAGGAGGGAATGAGAACCCGACCTGTTCGGAGAGTCGGGACCCGACCGGGGCCGGTATTACTGCGGGAGCCATGGGGGAATGAACGGGAGGGCGCGGATGGCGTCCTCCATGGATCTGGATTATGAAAAGGTATTTAACTTTTTACACATTTGTGGCCTCGGAAGTCCTTTAAATATTGTTTCCCGCTATCTTTTTAACATATCCTGCAAATTTGGTGTTGCTAGGATGTAATGGGCCTTTGCTATTAACTGCTAAAGTCGGCGGGTGATGATGATAACCAACCAGAATTATAGGGGTACAAAAGTGCTAAATTCTGCCATAGGCTTCCATTAGGCTCCCTATTTCACTTTCAAAAATCTCAAATCTTTTCAAAGGGCAATTGCTCAGCAGTGGCAAATTTTCTAGTATTGTAGGAACTGTTAGGGGGATCATAACTGGTGAGTTTCGGGCCCCTAGGCCGAAGAGCAACGTCTGAATTTCTTTTGCAACCCTGTAACTCTGGTTTGCAGGTTTTTGTGACCCTAGGCTATGACCTCTTCGGCCTAGGGGCCCGAAACTCACCAATTTTGATCCCCCTAACAGTTCCTACAATGCTAGAAAATTTGCCACTGCTGAGCAATTGCCCTTTGAAAAGGTGTGAGATTTTGGAAAGTGAAATAGGGAGCCAATGAAAGCCTATGGGGGATTTTACTACTTTTGCACCCCTATAACTCTGGTTTGCAGAGATGTATGGAACCCATCTTTGGAGTCCAAGTCTAACAATATGTCTTCTACCTGCATGAGACATTTCGTGAAATTCAGACGTTGCTAATGGCCATGGCTGCGATTAATGTACGCCAGGATCTCCTCCATTGAAATTGCCCAAATAAACAGGTTTTTGTGACCCTAGGCTATGACCTCTTTGGCCTAGGGGCCCGAAACTCACCAGTTATGATCCCCCTAAGATTCCCTACAATGCTAGAAAATTTGCCCCTGCTGAGCCATTGCCCTTTGAAAAGGTGTGAGATTTTGGAAAGTGAAATAGGGAGCCAATGAAAGCCTATGGGGGATTTTACTACGTTTGCACCCCTGTAACTCTGGTTTGCAGAGATGTATGGAACCCATCTTTGGAGTCCAAGTCTAACAATATGTCTTCTACCTGCATGAGACATTTCGTGAGATTCAGATGTTGCTAACGGCCATAGCTGCGATTTATGTACGTCAGACTCGCCACCATTGAAATTGCCCAAATAAACAGGTTTTTGTGACCCTAGGCTATGACCTCTTCGGCCTAGGGGCCAGAAACTCACCAGTTTTGATCCCCCTAACAGCTCCTACAATGCTAGAAAATTTGCCACTGCTGAGCAATTGCTCTTTGAAAAGATGTGAGATTTTGGAACTGTAAATAGGAGGCCCAATGAAAGCCTATGGGGAATTTTACCAATTTTGGACCCCCGTAACTCTGGTTTGCAGAGATGTAGGGAACCCATCTTTGGAGTCCAAGTCTAACAATATGTCTTCTACCTGCATGAGACATTTTGTGAGATTCAGACGTTGCTAACGGCCATTGCTACGATTTATGTACGTCAGACTCGCCACCATTGAAATTGCCCAAATAAACAGGTTTTTGTGACCCTAGGCTATGACCTCTTCGGCCTAGGGGCCCAAAACTCACCAGTTATGATCCCCCTAACAGTTCCTACAATGCTAGAAAATTTGCCACTGCTGAGCAATTGCCCTTTGAAAAGGTGTGAGATTTTGGAAAGTGAAATAGGGAGCCAATGAAAGCCTATGGGGGATATTACTAATTTTGCACCCCTGTAACTCTGGTTTGCAGAGATGTAGGGACCCCATCTTTGGAATCCAAGTCTAACAATATGTCTTCTACCTGCATGAGACATTTTGTGAAATTCAGACGTTGCTAACGGCCATGGCTGCGATTTATGTACGTCAGCATCACTACCATTGAAATTGCCCAAATAAACAGGTTTTTGTGACCCTAGGCTATGACCTATTTGGCCTAGGGTCCCGAAACTCACCAGTTATGATCCCCCTAACAGTTCCTACAATGCTAGAAAATTTGGTACTGCTGAGCAATTGCCCTTTGAAAAGTTTTGAGATTTTTGAAAGTGAAATAAGGAGCCTAATGGAAGCCTATGGCAGAATTCAGCACTTTTGCACCCCTATAATTCTGGTTGGTTATCATCACCCGCCGACTTTAGTAGTTAATAGCAAAGGCCCCTTACATACTAGCAACACCAAATTTGCAGGATATGTTAAAAAGATAGCAGGAAGCAATATTTAAAGGACTTCCGAGGCCACAAATGTGAAAAAAGTTAAATACCTTTTCATAATCCAGATCCATGGAGGACGCCATCCGCGCCCTACCGTACATTTCCCCATGGCTCCCGCAGTAATACCGGCCCCGGTCGGGTCCCAACTCCCGACCCCTCCGAACAGGTCGGGTTCTCATTCCCCACCCAATATGGCTGCCACAGATTGCCGCGGCTGCGCAGTCCGCACAGATGCGATTGCACCTGCGCAGCTCTAGGGCCTCCTCCTGCCGTGTCATCAATATGCGTGCATACATCGGACGCATCGGGAGGAGGATCTAGAGCTGCGCAGCCGCAATCGCATCTTTGCGGACTGCGCAGCCGCGGCAATCTGTGGCGGCCATATTGAGGGAGGAATGAGAACCCGACCCGTTTGGAGGGGTCGGGACCCTACCGGGGTCGGTATTACTGCGGGTGCCATGGCGGAATGAACGGGGGGCGCAGATGGCGTCCTCCATGGGTCTGGATTATGAAATGGTATTTAACTTTTTTCATACTTGTGACCTCGTAAGTCCTTAAAAAAAATATATATATATTTATATATATATATATATATATATGTGTGTCTACAGTATATATATATATATATATATATATATATATATATATATATATATATTTATTATTTTTATGTGCTGAGTGTGGGAAATAAATGAAAAAAATAATGACGTGGGGTCCCCCCTCCCGAGCCTCTGTAACCCCTTGTCCCCCATGCAGGCTGGGATAGCCAGAATGCGGAGCCCCAGCCGACTGGGGCTTCGCACCCTGAGCTATACCAGCTCGCATGGTCCATGGTATGGGGGGCTCCGGGGGGGAGGGGCAGCCAAGCCTTCCCCCCCCCCGGAGCTCTTGTCCAATCCATGGACAAGGGGCTCTTCCCCACCTCCGGTGCCCTAGGAGGAGGTGGGGGCAACGACTCCCTGGGGGGGGGGTTCATGGTGGCATCTGGGAGTCCCCTTTAAGAAGGGGACCCCAGATGCCCACCCCCCTCCCAGGAGAAATGAGTATAGGGTTACAAAGTACCCTTTACTCATTTCCACAAAGGGTTAAATGAAATAAAAACACAACCACGAGAAAAGTATTTTATTATTCTAAATTAACCATAAATACTTACCTGTACCTTTAAAAAAGTTTTCCCACGCCAATATCCACGGTAAACGATCCAACGAACTGTATTCTCTTATGTTGCGATCTTCAATCAAGTGGATTGAAGATCTCCGACGCCTCCCACATAGCAGAGAATGCCTCCTTTTGGACGCATAGCTGCCGGCTCCTGCTGTCTCTCCCCACCTCCTCACCTGTCACTCTCACCTAGCCTGGCACCCATGGGTGCACTGGGTGCCAGGCTAGGTGAGGGTGACAGGTGCAGGCAGGTGGGGAGAGACAGCAGCGAGCCAGCAGCTTCACATCCTGCTCAGGACGCATTCTCTGCTATAGTAACAGTTCTTAAATCATCGGGTTCTTTTTAATGAATCGGTTCTTTTTTTATGAATCGGCTCATTTTACTTTGAAACTTTAAAATTAATTTTCTCAAAAAGTATAAGGTCTTTTTGAAAAAAAAAAATCCTCTTGTTCCCACTATTCCACTTAACATTCCCAACAATTTTGGTGTTTCTACTATGTAAGGGGACTTTGCTATTAACCGTTAAAGTCGGCGGCCATTAAAGTCTATGGGGCGAATCGAACTTCCGCAAAGGTTCGCCTGGTGCAGGCGAACGCGAACCCCCAAAGTTCGCCTGGAACCGTTCGCCGGCGAACCGTTTGCTACATCTCTAGTACTAATTATACTAGTAAACAACTCCATCTTGTGCCTATCGGTAGGAAATGTTTTTTTCAGCCTTTGCTCCTTTACCAGAAGTCACAATATATGAGCAGGTTCACTGCACTTTTGTGGGTATTGAGTTCAGATGTTGTTCCTAGAATATGTCATCCTAGGTGCACACATTTAATCACTGTTGCCCGACAGGTATCAATCCCTTGGGTATACTGTTCAAGGTCGTTGTTGTACAGATGTTGTGCAGTTGCAACACTTTCCGATACTATGGAGTGTGGTGGAAGGATGTTGAGAGGTGCACAATAGAGTGGGACAGGGGAAGAGAGATAACAACAGTGTCAATTAGCATTTATTTTCGACCAAGATGGTCCAGGAAGCCAGATTTCATGCCAATGCAGGGAGGGTCAAAAGCTGCTGTAAAAACACTAGATTATTAGCAGTGGTGGTCTTTAGAAGGCACCTTGGTCAAGTATAATGTAAGCTTTAGAGTCCCTTTGGTGACTTAGGTATTACTAATCCAGGTACTTGAGTCCCCAGGGAGAAAAGCGCTATATAAATATTATTGTTATTATTGTTATTGTTACTTCTACCACCACTGAGACCATGTTGGCCTTCAATATCCACAGCTTTTCTAGTTCCTCTTTCATGTTCTGCTGCTTCTCCTGCTTCTTCCTGATGCTGCTGTCACTTGGCACAGCTACAACATTATGCTGCGTGTTACCATAACAATGTGTAAGTTAAATCAATAATGTGTGTGGTGCTAGCAGATTAACAGGTTGTGCTCTTCTGCCATCAGTACCAATAAAATTGCTGTGTGCTGCCTCCTGCTTGCAGTGCACATGGCAATATTACTGGTGCATGGGGCATAAGGGCCATTTTCATCACTGGGATGGTGGGTTTGCATATGAGTATACAGCAATATATGGATATAGAAAGTGCTTCTGACGGTGAATACGAGATAGTTAATGTACAAATGGGTATCCTGAATAATTTACTACATTCTACTATGTGTCATTATGGTTTCTTTTTAATTTAACTCATTTAGGACTGACAGGCTCTGGCCCCTTAAGGATCATGGCCTTCTTTTTTTCTTTCATTGTGATCACTGTGATTGGCCCACAGTAATCACCTGGTAAGGGGCCAATTAAACGGGCCCCTTATCGACAGGAAAGAAGCTCAGCTGTCACATGACAGCCAAATCAGCAGTCACACCCTCAACCAATCAGCTCAGGACCACGGAAAACTGGTGGCATAAATTATACATCATCTCAGAGACGGGTAGCCGCAAGCTAAGGCAGGAAGATGGTTAAACTAAGACATAAGTGTAATCTAAAGGGAAAAAAAAATCTCACAAAGCAGTTAGGCCCTGTTCACATTACAAACGCGGACGGGCATGCATGCGGAACGCAACGCATACGAACGCACACCATCCGCGTTTGTATGCGTTGCGTGGCTGATCCCATCACTGAAAAGTGAATGGGACAGCCACGCGTTTTGGCAAAAAATGCGTGCAGCATGCGTTCCCGGACCGCACAGGTCCGGAACGCATGCAGTGTGAACATCAGACAGTGCACTCTATGCACTGTCTGATGTCGTGCGTGTCGGCCACCTGCACGCGTTTCCAAAACGCAGCTGGAAACGCGTGCAGTGTGAACTTAGTGTTACTCCTGCATTTTCTATCAGGAAACATTTTCTCCTCTTATCTACTGTAACAAAGGTTTCATAAAGGCTAGAAGGTAGAATGGATTACAAAAACCATCCCTGACTGTGCTTGCTGTATTGTGCATAATGCTAAGGAAAATTATTTAGCCTGTCCCTGGGGCAACACTTGATGCACTGCTTTGGAGAAGTGGTTGTTGACATGCATTATGGGTTTCTCTTGAACTTCACCTAATAACTCCATGAGCTGTACCAAGGCTCTTTGATTTGCTTATGTCTCTTCTCAAGAATACTTTGCAACAAGAAACACAAATGGATACTATTTGATGATAATATTAATCATCTCAGAAAGGAAATCTGGGTGGGGAATGGACCTCAAACATTAACTTCCCTGTCTAGTTAGAATTAAAGTACAGTATTACAGAGCAAAGAAGTCCAATGGCTGAAAATATATAATAAATAATACACATGAACAGATTAAACCAGAACACCTATTATAATATAACATGTAAAATTAAAAAAGAAATGCCTAAAATTTGAATATCTGCAGAAATAATGTCACACTTTCTTTTCACAGAAACAAACTAGCACAGCAAAAGATAAAACCCTCCTTTTTCTGTTCCTCTTCAAAATGCTTTCCCTGCTTTCTACCTAAGCCCGCAGGGGTCTCAAACTCAATTTACCTGGGGGGCCGCAGGAGGCAAAGTCAGGATGAGGCTGGGCCGCATAAGGAATTTCACAATCGCGGCGCATCGCTGCCTCTACCCGCCCCTCTCACTCTTCCTTCACAGAGAGGGGCGGGGTGAGGCGGCGATCCATGCGGCGATTGACGTCAGGAGGGGCAGAGCTGAAGCTGAAAGCTCTGCCCCTTCCAGGAAATGCCGGCGGATTGCAATTTGGGGGCTCTGCAGCCCTCGTTTAGTGGCGGGGATGCGGCGGATTACTTGGGCGCACTGAAGTGAACTATAAGGAAGCTTTTGCCGGCGAGGGCCACAAAATATTGTATTGAGGGCCGCAAATGGCCCGCGGGCCGCGATTTTGAGACCCCTGACCTAAGGCAAATTCAGGCATAGGAAACTACAACAATCTTCAGCAATGGGCTGGCTACCATTTTTCTCTATGACATACGCTCCCTAAACCTTTCCTCTACAGCATCTACACGTGAAACGAGGAAAAAAAACAACAACCTGAAAGCAACTCTATGAGTGAAGGAACCACCGCTCGACCCCACCGGTGGATAATTGTGCTGGACCGGGTTAGCAAAACCTCAGGAACACTCCAACAGAAGAAAGGTGTGCACCAATTCACCACGAATCCTCTTTATTGTTAGGACATATCCTGTATTAAAACATGGAATCTCAAACTGACATGTTTCGGACCTACTGGTCCTTAATCATAGCTCATGATTAAGGACCAGTAGGTCCGAAACATGTCAGTTTGAGATTCCATGTTTTAATACAGGATATGTCCTAACAATAAAGAGGATTCGTGGTGAATTGGTGCGGACCTTTCTTCTGTTGGACTGAAAGCAACTCTGTAGCGAAAAAAGATTCAGATACTTACCTATGGAGAAGATGAACGTTACATTATTAGTTTCCCGAAGCACACATTTTTAAACATAAAATTAAATTGTGTGGAAAATGGCCTCTTCCATTTTCAGTTGACTAGAAAGCTAGAAATCTTGACCTGTGAGCTCAAATGACACGTCTTGAATCTGTACTGTATACAAACTGCCCATACCCAGATATTTCCCTCGTTGAGCATGAGTTTATAGCTTCTTACCAGGAGTCCTGGGCCCATATGCAATTCTCTTTTTCACTTCAGTTTTCTCCTACTTGAAATTTTCAAACTTGTCAATAAAATGCCTTTTAAACCACCTACAAGCAAACAAATACTCCAAATATTTTTATAGTACTTTTTCAACTACTTTTTGGTACTTTTTCCATTGCAAAGTGCTAAAAAGTTGTTATAAATCGAAGATGAAAAATTATCTCCTAGGAGAAAACTCAGGTGAAAAAGTTAATTGCATATGGGCCCTGGTCTTTATTCAATTCACCTTTTTTCCAAAGTTTTTTTATAGAAGGTAATTATTTATCTTCAATTAAAAACATACCAAAAAGAAGGTGAAACGTATTGTTAAAATTATTCAGCTTATTTTTTGCTTACCTGTGGCTGAAAAGTCCATTGATTAGGTGTGTGAACATATAACCTAGTAGAAAACAGAAGAAAAAGTCAGTTGAATAAGGGCCCATGTGACTTATTGTTATTCTGCTTCGCACTAATTGACCGCCTGAATTTAGCTTTGAAACACTCCCAGTCTGAGGATAACTTCTGCTAGAAAAACTGTGGAATGACCTTGTTTATATGCACAAAAACACGGTAAGCCATCTGACATAATCTTTGCCATGAATCCTTGTAATGTATAGAGCTGACCTGAAGGAACAGTCTGTTTCTCAAAAGAAGCGGATGCTCACATTAAAGGTCATTGTCTCCCACTATCACCAAAGACTATTTTATATTCTTCTTTTATCTTTCATCTTCCCTGCCATGCTACCCATAATATTACTTTATTTTTCCTGTAAAAAGTGACATAGGCTATAAAGACTGGAACATTTTTCTGTTGTTTAAATTAGTTCTGCAGACTTGATTCATAAGATATAATTATATGTATTATTGACAATTAGTTTTCTCTGGAAGAGTGTCGCACATCATTTGTTAGAGAGGAAAAATACAACATTTGTGAAAAGATAATGTTTTCCGGTAATTATTGAGTAAATCATCCAAGAAGTATTCTGAATTACATACTTAAGGCTGTTTACCGTGCTTGTCTAGTCTGTGTAAGTAGGCCAGAACTGAGCAGGGAAAAAAACACAACGAGCCCCTAAAACAAATTCTCATATATTAATGATGCCATCAGCAAAATTTGTGCCAAAATAAAAGCAATGCGGTGGCATGCCAGATATACAGAATTGTTCATGTTTATGAGCTATATTCACTGATATAAAGCATTATTATACTTATGCTTGAGTAAACGTTTTTCAAATTAGGCTTTGATCAATAATACAATCACACTACTGATTTCAGTTTTCCATTGTCACTGCCATTGTTTACATTAAGAAAAGACTTATCACTATCTAGGCTCATTATTATTATTTTTTTTAATTATTATTATTAGTGATTTATATAGCGCCATTTAGGGATGGTCTGAAATGAGACTCCGTGGAAATTACAATTTCTTCCAATGCCTACTACCAATTCCACAGATTACCGATGTTTGTTTTACAATTTCTGAATAGTCATTTTTTTTGCCATTTTTTCCATTCTTTGATTGTCGAAATACTTCAGAGCTAACTCGGCATTCTCTGATTGGTCCAAAGCGTTTGAGTTCTGTGATTTGACTGAAATTACCGAGGTATTTCCACCGGTATTCCCACAGAAATCCATTTTTCAATTTCCGATTACGATTTCTGAATAGTTTTTTTTTGCCATTTTTTGCATTCTCTGATTGGCCAAATACTTCTGAGTTGACTCTGCATTCTCTGATTGGTCCAATGCTTCCGAGTTCTGTGATTGGGCCAAAATTACTGAGTTGCGGGAATGTGGTATTTTCCCAGAAGTCCGATTTCCGAGTTCTGTTTTCCAATTTCCAATCGGAAATGCTAATTTTGTTTAGAAATGCAGAAATTTAAATTCTGCAAAATCTGAATGAGCAGCCTCAGTGCCAGCATCTTCCGTGGTGCTGCACAGAAGAAGAAACAAACAAGGGTACCCAATGTACAGACGTTGGGATACATGACAATACAGACGTTGGTACAAAATGCAGAAGACAGTATGATAGAAGTAGTGACAAATGTATGATGATTAACAAACTAAGTAATGTACAAGACACAAAATGGAGAGAGTCCTGCCCTTGCCAGCTTTCAATCTAAAGGAATAGAAAAGGAACAAGAGGTGGGGAAATACATAAGGGTTACATAAATGGTTGTTGTGTTTGTGGACTATATTCAAAAATAAGTAAGTCTGACGTGTACCGTAAGCCTACTGCATTATTAGCTATATTAGCTGATATGTTAAGTCTCAGGGACAGTTTTTGGTAAAATGGGGCTCACGGCAAAAACTGAATGTTGTGCCCGATACATTTTCATAATGTACTGACAGTACAGTAAACCAACTACACTCCCTGACTTGTGGGGCCCTAAGGATATTTGGGCCCTGGGCAGCACTGGCCTATTTCCAAATCCTACTTAGAAAAAGGCTCTATTAGGTGTTCTTTTATTGTTTTTTCGCCATAAGGGTTAAGAATCTCAGACTGCAGTTGAACTGTAGCATAACTCTATGATAACATATTGGAGCTGATATACCTCTGTGTGTCAGGGAACAAAGATTAGGGAACAAATAAGAAAGCTCTCTATGTACAGCTTTGTACTAAGACAGTTGAAAATGTAAACATACATACTTAAAGAGGAACTCCAGTGAAAATAATGTAATAAAAAAAGTGCTTCATTTTTACAATAATTATGTATAAATGATTTAGTCAGTGTTTTCCCATTGTAAAATATTTTAAATCCTTGATGTGAGAAAACACGGAAAGGCAGCCGCTTGCTCTCAGAGCAGAGCGGCTGCTTCCGCGTCCGGCATGGCGGCGCAGCATGGAGAAGCCGTCGCATCCCGCGAGAACTGCGGCGAACACGGAGAAGCCGCCGCGTGCAGTACGACGGCTCCCGCAGCTGGCAGAGACAGTGCTGGTGTGGCTGGGACTCATAGTCCCTCTAGGTTTAGGGTGACGCACGCGCGCGCACTGAGGCAGGGATTTTATGACACCCAGAAATTAGTCAGCTGACCAGGCTGGTCAGCTGACTCTGGCTCCACTCCTGATTGGTCCAGCACTTAGGGAGGTGCTGGGATGATGCCTGTGTATATATACTGCCGGCTGTTCAGTTGCTGGTGGTCTGGCATTGCGAACACAACGTGGTAGCACTCAGACCTTAGTCAGATCCTTAAGTGTGCCGGGACCAGCTGGAGCTGTAATCCTACACTTAGCTAGATTCTGTTGATAGCTTAAAGTACTAGTTTGATTGTGATTATCTGTTATGACCTTCTGCCTGCCTGACAATTCTCCTGAACTCTGATCCTGTACTTTGTCATTCTGTTACTCTGTTGCCAAATCCCGGCTTGTCCATAGACTCTGCATCTGCCTTCTGATTTTGTACCCCGATATTTCTGATACCCTGTTGCCGAACCCTGCCTGTACTTTAGACTCCGCCTTTGCCTTCTGAATCTGTACCTTGTCTGTCCGTGTGGTTACGACCTGATCTTTCCGACCTCAAGAACTAACCTTACTGTTAGAGGCGGTTCCCAGTCTTGATAGTGACACTTCCTTTAGAGTGTCACTCTCGTTCTGTCACTCCTTCTCTCAGCCTGACTCCTCCCTCCGGGAGAGTCCAAAAGGAATTGGGCAGTACTCCTTACTGCTCTGAGGCCCAGTCCTCTCATTATTACTGTTTGCACCAAACACTCTACTCAGGTGTCCAGAGGTTAGCTTGTATATCTGATTATCGGTGATACTGCAGATCATCAATAATCAGGTATATATCTGTATTTCCAGTGATACTGCAGATCACCGGTAATCAGATCCTCTCTGTGTTACACCGATCGTTACAGAACGCCAGACCCTAACCAAAATGGACGCACGCACTGGTCCTCTGGGGGAACTTGCCACTTCGGTGGATAACATTAATCGAGTGCTGGGTGAACACAAAGCATTGATTGAGGCTTTGTCAGGCTCTGTACAAACCCTCCAGAATTCAGTGGATGAGGTGCGATCCCCTCCTAGCGTTGATATACGGATGCCCGTACCCGAGAGGTCTTCAGGCCACAGATCTGACTTCCGCAATTTTAGGAGTAGAGTGTTATCCTATTTTGAATTAAGACCCCGATCCTCTGGTACTGAGACCCAGAGAATCACGTTTATTAAAACTTTATTATCTGGCGATTCCCAGACCTGGACGTATAGCCTACCTCTCGGAGACACAGCTCTTACCTCTGTAGAGGAATTCTTTAAAGCCATGGCAGTAATCTACGACGACCCAGACCTTGCCGCGACCTCTGAGCGGAAACTCAAGCTTTTACGGCAGGGCAAGGGTCCAGTCGAAGATTATGCGGCAGAATTTAGGAGGTGGTCAGTCACGGCCAGGTGGGACACCTATGCCCTCTTGGACTGTTTTCTGTCTGGGTTGTCGGATGAGGTTTCCGATTTAATGTTGAGCCAGACCGAGCCCAAGACGGTCGATGAGGCCATCTCGTCGGCCATTCGTATCGACCGCAGGCTGCGCCATCAGAGACAGACCAGGGGTAGTCATCGTGTCAGGTACACATCTTACGCGGCGCCTCCCGCTGCACCCTTGGTAACACCATCCTCCTCTGCCTCATCTTCTCCGGTCTTGCCTCCTCCTGAGCCGATGCAGATCGGTCGGTCAAAATTGACCCAGGTGGAGCGAAGACGGAGAATGACGGAGCAACTCTGTCTGTACTGTGCTAAAGCAGGGCATAGGGTACGAAACTGCTCTAATAAGCCGGGAAACGCTACCGCCTAGGAGTTGTAGAGGGTAGCACCCTAGGCGCTCGACTCATACCCTTAAAAGAAAAACGTTTGCTCCTTCCATGTACCATTACATGGGGGGACAAATCTGAAGCCACAGAGGCCTTTATTGATTCAGGCTCAGCGGCTAATTTTATGAGTTCTGAGTTTGCAGGGAAGTTGGGCGTTCCACTCACCCCAGTAAAACCACCTATTCAGGTTACTGCCGTGGACGACTCCCCGTTACAAAGGGACCGTCCGCTGTCTCAGACACCAGAGGTGGAAGTCACTATTGGGGTCCTGCATAAGGAAAGTTTACGTTTTTTTGTATTATACATGGCTACCTCCACGATTGTGTTAGGTATGCCCTGGCTGCAGCTCCATTCGCCACAGATCAGTTGGGCTGCAGGACAATTAACCAGTTGGTCCGATTTCTGTTCCAAGCAGTGTTTAGGGAAAGTGACACTAGGGCAGACTAAAATTCATGTGGAGGGTGTTCCCGAGCAATATTCAGAATTTTCAGACGTATTCTGTCCCAAGACGGCAGATAAGCTGCCTCCTCATCGCCCTTTCTATTGCCCCATCGATCTCCGTGCCGGTTGTATGCCCCCCCCCCCGGGGTCACCTGTATAACTTGTCTGGACCAGAGAAAGTAGCCATGCAGGAGTACATCCGCGACAATCTAGCCAAAGGGTTCATCCGCCCCTCCCGGTCGCCTGTTTGAGCCGGTTTCTTTTTTGTTAAGAAAAAAGACGGGGGTCTCCGACCTTGCATCGATTACCGTAGCCTGAATAAAATCACGGTAAAGAATCGTTATCCGTTACCATTGATAGACGATTTGTTCACGCAGGTCACAGACGCCAAGATCTTCTCTAAATTAGATCTGAGGGGTGCATACAACCTGATCCGCATTAGAAAGGGCGATGAATGGAAGACGGCCTTCAACACACCCGACGGGCATTACGAGTACTTAGTGATGCCCTTCGGGTTGTGCAATGCGCCAGCCGTCTTCCAAGAATTAATCAATGAGGTTTTCAGGGAGGTGCTGGGTAGATTTGTACTAGTATACCTCGACGATATACTGATCTATTCCAACAACCTCTCTGAGCACAGGATCAATGTTAAATTTGTATTGGACAAGTTGAGACAAAATATGCTTTATGCCAAAGTGGAGAAGTGTATTTTTGAGGTAACCACCGTCACGTTTTTAGGGTATGTGATTTCCACCTCAGGCCTGTCGATGGATCCTGCCAAAGTCACAGCTGTCTTGGAATGGCCACAGCCAGTGGGGTTGAAGGCTTTGCAGAGATTTTTGGGTTTTGCAAACTATTATAGGAGGTTCATAAAGGGGTATTCCACAATAATTGCTCCCCTTACCAGTCTCACAAAAAGGGGGCAGATACCAGCCACTGGTCCTCTGAGGCTGTTGCAGCCTTTTCCCATCTGAAGAAATTGTTTTGCTCAGCGCCCATTTTGAGACACGTAGACACGTCTTACCCCTTTATTGTGGAGGTTGATGCCTCGGAGGTTGGGGTGGGGGCGGTGCTGTCTCAACGGTCAGGATTGCTGGGCAGATTACACCCATGCGCTTATTTTTCCCGTAGGTTTTCACCGGCAGAGAAAAACTACGATATAGGCAATCGGGAACTGCTGGCCATTAAATTGGCATTTGAAGAATGGCGCCATTGGTTAGAAGGGGCGGAACATACTATCACGGTTTACACTGACCACAAGAACTTAGAATACATCGAGGGGGCAAAGAGACTGAGTCCCCGTCAGGCCCGTTGGTCTTTATTTTTTACTAGGTTCAGATTTATAATCACGTACACTCCAGGCAGCAAAAACATCAAGGCAGATGCCCTGTCCAGATGTTTCGAACCAGAGACAGCACAGCCCCCCGCTCCTGAATCCATCATCCCGCAGAGGTTAGTGTTAGCAGCCACAGAGACCTGGGAGTATTGGACAGAGCTTTTGGGTCCCTTTCAGCAGGATGTGCCTGAGGGAAAACCTGAGGGGGTTATGTTTATCCCATTGCCATTTCGTCTGCAGGTTCTACAGATGTTTCACGCCCATAAGAATGCTGGTCACCCTGGAGCTGCCAGAACGCAGGATCTGGTTGCCAGGTGTGCTTGGTGGCCTTCTATGGCAACTGACTGCAAGGAATATGTCAGAGAATGTGCGGTATGTGCTAAAAGTAAACCCTCCCGGCTGGCAGGTTGCAGCCTTTGCCCACCCCGAGTGAGCCATGGACCCACCTGTCCATGGATTTTGTAGGGGAACTGCCCAGGTCTGAAGGCATGTAGGTCATTTGTATTGTAGTCGACTGTTTTAGCAAAATGGCCCATTTTGTGCCCCTGAAAGGACTCCCCTCGGCTCAGGAACTGGCCGAATTGTTCATCATTCACATTTTCCGGCTGCATGGCATCCCGGAGAACATTGTGTCAGATAGGGGAGTCCAATTTGTGTCAGGATTTTGGAGGGCATTTTGTAATCAAATGGGCATGGAGCTGTCATTCTCGTCGGGCTACCACCCACAGACCAATAGGCAGACGGAGAGGGTCAATCAATCACTGGAGCAGTTTTTGAGATGCTATGTTGCTGAGGCGCAGAACGATTGGGTTAGGTTTTTACCGTTCGCGGAATTTGCGCACAATAATTTGAGAAGTTCCTCCTCGGGATTCTCTCCGTTCCAGGTAGTGATCGGGAGGTTGCCTAAGTTTTCCCCATTGCCAGTGGCCTCCACTCCGTTTCCAGCACTGGAGGCTTGGCAGAAGTCACTCAGAAACAATTGGGGAATTGTTAAGAGTAATCTGGAGAAGGCGTTTTTAAGTCAAAAGGGTCAAGCTGACAGGAAACGTTCTCTGGAATGGAAGTTTCAACCAGGGGACTTAGTCTGGGTTTCCACACGTCATTTGACCCTGAAGCAGCCCTCAGCCAAATTAGGTCCCAGGTTTTTGGGTCCATTTTCAGTGACCAAGAAAATCAACGACGCCACTTATGCCATAGATCTTCCGGCCAGCATGCAGGGCGTAAGATCTTTCCATGTGTCCCTGCTGAAACCTGCAGTCCATGTGGGCCCCGCTCCTCCTCCTCCTGTGATGGTGGATGAGAGACCTGAGTATGAGGTAGAGAAAATATTAGACTCACGCATGGTCCAGAACTCAGTACAATATCTGGTGCATTGGAAAGGGTATGGCATTGAGGAGAGACAATGGGTACCTGGGAGTCGCATGCATGCGGACGAATTAAGGAAGGAGTTTCATGCCTTACATCCTGAGAAACCTGGTAGGAGTTGTCCGGAGTCCACTCCTCAGGGGGGGGGGGGGTACTGTGAGAAAACACGGAAAGGCAGCCGCTTGCTCTCAGAGCAGAGCGGCTGCTTCCTCGTCCGGCATGGCGGCGCAGCATGGAGAAGCCGTCGCATGCCGCGAGAACTGCGGCGAACGCGCAGAAGCCGCCGCGTGCAGTGCGACAGTTCCCGCAGCTGGCAGAGACAGTGCTGGTGTGGCTGGGACTCATAGTCCCTCTAGGTTTAGGGTGGCGCGCGCGCGCACTGAGGCAGGGATTTTATGACACCCAGAAATTAGTCAGCTGACCAGGCTGGTCAGCTGACTCTGGCTCCACTCCTGATTGGTCCAGCACTTAGGGAGGTGCTGGGATGATGCCTGTGTATATATACTGCCGGCTGTTTCAGTTGCTGGTGGTCTGGCGTTGCGAACACAACGTGGTAGCACTCAGACCTTAGTCAGATCCTTAAGTGTGCCGGGACCAGCTGGAGCTGTAATCCTACACTTAGCTAGATTCTGTTGATAGCTTAAAGTACTAGTTTGATTGTGATTATCTGTTATGACCTTCTGCCTCCCTGATCATTCTCCTGAACTCTGATCCTGTACTTTGTCATTCTGTTACTCTGTTGCCGAACCCCGGCTTGTCCATAGACTCTGCATCTGCCTTCTGATTTTGTACCCAGATATTTCTGATACCCTGTTGCCGAACCCTGCCTGTACTTTAGACTCCGCCTTTGCCTTCTGAATCTGTACCTTGTCTGTCCGTGTGGTTACGACCTGATCTGTCCGACCTCGAGAACCAACCTTACTGTTAGAGGCAGTTCCCAGTCTTGATAGTGACACTTCCTTTAGAGTGCCACTCTCGTTCTGTCACTCCTTCTCTCAGCCTGACTCCTCCCTCCGGGAGAGTCCAGAAGGAATTGGGCAGTACTCCTTACTGCTCTGAGGCCCAGTCCTCTCATTATTACTGTTTGCACCAAACACTCTACTCAGGTGTCCAGAGGTTAGCTTGTATATCTGATTATCGGTGATACTGCAGATCATCAATAATCAGGTATATATCTGTATTTCCAGTGATACTGCAGATCAACAGGAATCAGATCCTCGCTGTGTTACACCGATCGTTACACTTGATTTATATTCTGACATTTATCACATGGTGACATTTTTACTGCTGGTAAGTGATGTAGCTGCTGTTTGCTGTTTTGGCAATTGGAAACAGCTGTAAAGAGCTATTTCCCACAATGCAACAGGGTTCACAGACAGGAAACTGCCAAGAGTACGTACTCAGAATTTCTTTGTGGGAGGGGTTTCACCACAATATCAGCCATACAGCGTCCCCCTGATGGTCTGTTTGTGAAAAGGAATAGATTTCTCATGTAAAAGGGGGTATCAGCTACTGCTTGGGATAAAGTTCAATTCTTGGTCGGAGTTTCTCTTTAACCACCCTGGCGTTCTATTAAATGCACCAGGGTGGCTGCTGCGCAGCATTTTTTTTTTAATCATGTAGCTAGCCTAGTGCTAGCTACATCATATGATGCCCCTCTCCCTGCGGCATCCCTCCCACCCCTCCGATCGCCGCCGGCACGTATGCCCATAAGGAAATCCCATTCTGAACGGGATTTCCTTTAGGGCTTTCCCGTCGCCATGGCGATGAACGGAATGACGTCATTAATGTCATTGACGCTGTGATGTCACAGGGAGTCCCGATCCATCTCTCAGCGCTGCCTGGCACTGATTGGCCAGGCTGTGCACGGGGTCTCAGGAGAGGGCCTGTAACGTGGCAGGTAGCGGCGCATTGGCGGCGATCGTCACCAACACGCAGCTAGCAAAGTGCTAGCTGCGTGTTTTTTTTTTTAAATTAAGAAAATCGGCCCAGCAGGGCCTGAGCGGTGCCCTCCAATGGTTATGGACGAGCTGAGCTCGTCCATACCGCCAAGGAGGTTAACGTTTAAAATGTTTAGCATAGGTTTCCAGTGGTCATTTGTATAATGCACACGTTATAATAACTGTAAACTGCAATGGAGGCAGGACATAAACTTTAATACAAAGCTTGCATGCAGTGAGTTAAAATAATGTTTTGTTCAGTTACAACACAATACTGTGAACAGGACCACAGAATTAAATGAATATTGAGATGATATGCAGAATTATTTTGCAATGCATCTAAACATTTTGAACTAGCCCTTAGACACAAAATAACACTTTGACCCATATGCAATTCCCTTTTTCTCCTTAGTTGTCTCCAAGTTAATATTTTCACACCTTGTCAATAAAATGCCTTGTAAACACCCAGCAAGCAAGAACATACTCAAAATAATTTTGATAGTACTTTTGCTACTTTTGGTACTTTTTCGATTGTGAAATGTTGAAAAGATATGTTAAAGAGAAGATGAAAAATTATCTTCTTGGAGTAAACACAAGAGAAAAAGTTAATTGCATGTTGGGTTATGAGTTATTTTTTTCACTTGCAGTTTGCTTTATGGAAGATTTTTTTTTTTTTTACAACGAAGAAACACTTACTGTAGTTATATATAAACCAGCCTGTTAAAATGTTCAATGAATTGGAGCTAATTTCAGAGTCATTTTTTCCCAAAGGGAAAATGCAGCGATAAATACTACTCTCACTCCGAGTCATAGCAACACGGAGGAAGAAGTAATTTGGGGTCCGGAATTACACTTAAATCTCGCTGTGCCGCTATAGACTATTAACATAATGTCTATGGCAGCACCCAGGTCAGGCACAGCGTGGCAGTGAGTGTGCGCTCAAATTACCTGCTGTATCAGTAGGGTGCAGATAACAACTTTTATCCACTGGAGACACAGACAGTGATAAAAGTCTACTGATGCCAGGAAAAGCAAACGTGATGTTGGCACAAGTGATTTTGGCCTTGGCGTCTGTTTTCAGAAATGAGATACTGTTTTTGTTGATTATTCACCAATGATTTACAGAAAAACTCTGCTTGGTGTCTAACATCTTCCCTTCCCTAAAGACAAAAACAAAACAAAAAAACAAATCTAACCCCCCACTACCTAATAACCTCCTAATCTAAGCCTTTTAATCTTCGGTATAAACCTAATGGATAATCCTAACTTAACCTCTAGCCGACCGCGTCACGCCGTACAGCGCTGTGATGTACAGCAGAGCTGTACTGGGGACAGCCGTGTAACAAGGCTGTCCCCTCCAGAGCCACAAGGGTGATCGGCTGTCATAGGATGAAGCCTATGACAGCTGATCATGTGGATAGGCTGGTGGGGGGAGGGAGGGGGGCATACAAGAGATTTAAAAAAACACATTCTTTATAAAAAAAACACAAATAAACAAACATAAACAAACAAACATCTGGGGGACGATCAGACCCCACCAACTGAGTACTCTGTTGGTGGGGAGAAAAGGGGGGGGGGGGGGTCATTAGTGTGCTGTGTTGTGTGGCCCTGCAGCTTGGCCTTAAATTTTAATATTTTTTGCTATATGTGTTAATAAAAGTTTTCTACAAAGTTTTGATACTATAAGACTGCACTCTAGTTCCTTGTTTTTGAACCCGAGTCCTTTCTACAACACAAACTTAAAGCTGCAGTGGCCAAAAAGGGAAAACTGTCAAAGGGTACTGTACTGAAGCAACCTAAAAGAGGGGGAACTAAAATGGAGGCACACAATAATGTTGAAAGTATAATAGAGGCGACATACCATAACTTGGGACATAATAATGAAAGGTATGATAATGGAGGACATCCACCATCAATCTGCACAGCACATGCTCAAGCCGCCTGCGCAGTATCACGGAGCCGCTTAGGTTTGGCTTTTCCCGCCCCCCCCCCCCCCCCCCCTTCTGGGCTCCCAGCACTGGAGTGGCTTGATGTAGGAGGATAGGGGAAGCCTTTGTATGATCCAGAGGCTTCCCTCTACCGAGATAAGTATTATTTTTTTTCATTTCACAAAGTCACAGGTTTACTTAAAGGGAACCAGAGAGGAACAGGGGGGGGGGGGGGGGGGGGGTAGGGAAAGATTTCATACATACCTGGGGCTTCCTCCAGCCCCATAAGCCTGAATCGCTCCCACGCCGCCGTCCTCAGCTTCCTGGATCCGCCGGTACCGGGCCCGTCACTTCCGGCGGACGCGGCCAATTGTCCGCATCACAGGGGCTCCCTCCATACACGTACGCATGCGGCTGCACAGTAGAGTTGGGCCGAACCTCCGATTTTAGGTTCGCGAACCGGGTTCGCGAACTTCCGCGGAAGGTTCGGTTCGCGTTAAAGTTCGCAAACCGCAATAGACTTCAATGGGGATGCGAACTTTGAAAAAAAAAATAATTATGCTGGCCACAAAAGTGATGGAAAAGATGTTTCAAGGGGTCTAACACCTGGAGGGGGGCATGGCGGAGTGGGATACACGCCAAAAGTCCCCGGGAAAAATCTGGATTTGACGCAAAGCAGCGTTTTAAGGGCAGAAATCACATTGAATGCTAAATGACAGGCCTAAAGTGCTTTAAAACATCTTGCATGTGTATACATCAATCAGGTAGTGTAATTAAGGTACTGCTTCACACTGACACACTAAACTCCACTGAACAGAACAGGTATGCAGTGGCGGGTTCACTAAACAGGTATACAGTGGCGGGTCCACTGAACAGAACAGGTATGCAGTGGTGGGTTCACAGAACAGGTATGCAGTGGCAGCAGGATCACTGAACAGGTATGCAGTGGTGGGTGGGTTCACAGAACAGGTATGCAGTGGTGGGTTCACAGAACAGGTATGCAGTGGCAGGATCACTGAACAGGTATGCAGTGGTGGTGGGTGGGTTCACAGAACAAGTATGCAGTGGCAGGATCACTGAACAGGTATGCAGTGGTGGGTGGGTTCACAGAACAGGTATGCAGTGGCAGCAGGATCACTGAACAGGTATGCAGTGGTGGGTGGGTTCACAGAACAGGTATGCAGTGGCAGGATCACTGAACAGGTATGCAGTGGTGGTGGGTGGGTTCACAGAACAGGTATGCAGTGGCAGGATCACTGAACAGGTATGCAGTGGCAGGATCACAGTACAGGTATGCAGTGGGCTGAGGGCTCACTGAACAGAACAGGTATGCAGCCAGGAAGAAGTTAAGCCTAACTAATCTTTCCCTATATGAGAGACTGCAGCAGCTCGCCCTACTCTCACTAATGCAGGCACACGAGTGGCCGTAATGGCCGCCGCTGCCTGCCTTATATAAGGGGGGTGGGGCTCCAGGGGCTAGTGTAGCCTAATTGGCTACACTGGGCCTGCTGACTGTGATGTAGAGGGTCAAAGTTGACCCTCAGGTGCATTATGGGGCGAACCGAACTTCTTCCGCAAAACGTTCACGTGCGGTACCCGCACGCGAACCACCTAAGTTCGCGCGAACCACGTTCGCCGGCGAACCGTTCGGCCCAACTCTACTGCACAGTAGGCAGCCACATGCGTATCTGTATGGGGAGAGCACCCTGTGATGCGGACAATTGGCCGCGTCCGCCGGCCGACTCGCCGACTCCCGGCAATGAGGGGACCCGGTGGCGGCGGATCCAGGCAGCGGAGGACGGCGGCGTGGGAGCAATCCGTGCGTATGGGGCTGGAGGAAGCCCCAGGTATGTATGTGTCATCCTCTCTGGTTCCCTTTAAAAAAAAAATCTAATGAATAAATACAGATCAATACAATTTTACCTTCACAGGTACTTTAAAACTGTATTAAACTGTGAATCCCATGAAGCAGCACAAGAAACAAATAATTTTCTACTTGGCCTGGTCAGATGAATAAGCATCACACTCAGGTTAGTTTCATTCTTTGCTCAAGAAAAAAAAAACAACAAAAAAAAAACCACAATATGGCTGCTTCCAGCATGATAGACACAAGAAAGCACAGTTTATTTTTGATATTTAAAAGTCTCGTTGGAAGTTATTTTATGGCCAGTTAGGTCTTCTTTAATTGGGCCTTTTTAATGTGATGTTTTTAGCTTTGGCATGTATAGCGTAGATCCACAATAAGACGCCTAGCTAACAACACAAGCTTGATAGCCAGTATGCCCACTCACAGTAGCAAGCACTGCATCAAGCTCCTTCAAAACTTAAACTAAAGTAAAGAGTCAAAAAAAAGTTTTTTTCTTCCTCCTTATTAGGCACATTGTAAGACATTTCAAGACTTACAGTAATGGCAGTAAAGTTTAATGGCAGCACAGTACTTGACCATGTGCCTGTTGTCATTTCCTGACACATCCCCCGTTGCTGACAGTATTTGGAGAGCTGTTCGTCGCTGCTAGGCCAACATTCATGACGTACTTTAACTCTTATCATGCGGTGATGGAGCATTTAGCTGCAATGATGCCTCGAGGTAACGCAAGTATAGCAAACAAAAGAACACAATGATCACCAACCCCAACAAATTTCCAGCCTACAATCATGGCATCATTTAGTCATTGCAAATCTTTTCACCGGCAATGACACTCTTTGTCAGCCAACAATCTTGGCAGTTAAACATAACACTTAATGAATTGCTGGGTAATTGTTATCACCTCTGATTTTATCATACCGGTCTAATAATTATCAATTTTGTGATGTTGGTATTTTATTTTCTTTCCCAGCACTTTAACTTTGACTGTCTCAAACAACAGATGGGGAACATCAGCAATAATGATCCTGTAGGAGAGGAGAACACATGTACACGATAGCAATTTCATTCTTGGCAGCTAAAATGCTGGAGAACTTAATTGAATTCCTTTCCCATCTCTAATCCACTGCTGTTTAAACTGTCAAAAATGTGTTTTTTCCCCCCCTCTCCCTGCGTTTAAATTGGAGTCAATGCATTGGCTGCTAAAATATTCCTATCAACCACAAAGCTACAATAGCTATGGTTTTACCTGTTACGTCCTACTGGATGTAATGCTGTGCTCCGAGCCTGAGGGAACTACAGGTCATCAAAGCTAAAAAATAATAATTTGAAGAATTTAATAAGCCAGCCTTTTTTACCAATAAAAGTGCCCCTTTTTGTTGTTTTGAAAGTTTATACATTACCATTTTTTCTAGAGAAGTGTGGAAGAGCCCTTGGGTGAATTAAAAAAAAAAAAAGAGAGCGAGAGACAAAGCGTACTGATTTTGTAAGGTCTTCCTGCACCTTACCTCCAGTATAGATGTATTATAAAGGACTGTTATATATACCGTATATACTCGAATACAAGTTGACCACGTGTATAAGTCGACTCCAATATTCAACCCTCTTAAGCTGGAATTTTTTATTGACTCAAGTATAAGTCTACCCAGCAAAGCTAATGGCTGCACTTAGGGCTCAGGAGGGGGGTTAATGACTGCACGGCATACAGTATTGCCTTAAGTGCAGCCAATACCTCCTCCAGGCCCCCAAGGGTTACAATTATTTACTCCCTTTTATGAAGCCCAGTATTTACCCCCTGCCCCTTTTCTTGTTAATTTTTGTGGCCAGGACTTTCAGACCTGTGTTCTCTTGGCATTTCTTTTCCTCAAAGTGTCACTTACCACAGGGTAAATTGCTGCAAATGGAAATTTCACTGATAGTACACACATTACTCAGTGGGATCAGTGTTGCCTGTGACTCGTGTATAAGTCGACCCCTATACTTTTATGAAGTGAATCAGACGTACATTTCTAGACTTATACTTGAGTGTATGGAAGGAGCAGCTTACAGCATAATCCCTAATATAATAATAGTCTTATGTAGAGCCGGATTCCCCATTAGGCACTTTAGGCACATGCCTACAGGCGCCTGATGATGGAAAGTCCTGATGTGAGTGTAAATGAGAGATTACTCACCCTGCTCTTGGCATTACACTGATGAGATCTCCCTTCAGTCAGGGGCATTGAGGTTGCTCTAGCTACTTAATACTTGGGGGCACCTCTAGCTACTTAATATTGAGGGTATTTCTGGCTACTTGTAGCTACCTATGATGGACAAGGGCACTAGACAGTAAGGGATAAGTGACAGCTGGGACACACTTGTGGTGCCTTTCAGTGGAGATTGTAGGTTCATGGAGGGTGATGTCTAAGGTGCCAGGACATTTTTGCCTATAGGCTCCTTAGATGTGTAAATCCAGGCCTTGTCTTATGTCCCTGTCTACGTAGTTACATAGTTCGTTTGGTTGAAAAAAGACATTCATCCATCAAGTTCAACCAGAAAAAAAACAAGACAAACAAAAAACACCATCCTGAACCCGCACATACCCCAGTTGATTCAGTGGAGGGTGAAAAACCTTACAAGGCCTGCGCCATTTATCCTTAAAAGGGAAACATTCTTTCTTGACTCCGGATGGCAGTTAGATAAATTCCTGGATCAACTCTCCTGGGAATTACCTAGTGATTATAGCCATGGATGCCCTTCAATGCAAGGAAAGCATCCAAGGCCTCATTAAATGCAGATATAGAGTTTGCCATAGCTACTTCCTGAGGTAAGATGTTCCAGATTTAACCACTCTCACTGTGAAAGACACCTTTCTAAGTAAATGTCAGTTTCAAACCAATTTTAGATGTGAACCAATTAACTTATCTGTGTTTTGGGGGATGTGGAAGCAAATCAGACTTCCCTCTTTATAGCCCTTATTCAGTTCACTTTTTCTCCTAAGTTTTCTACTAGATGATATTCTCAGACTTTATCAATAAAATGCTTTTTTAGTCACCAGCAAGCAAGACAATACTCATGAATAATAACTTAATAATCAAGAACAGTTTTGTCTGTGCTTTTTCACCTACTTATTGGTACTTTTTCAAGAGTTATTTTAAAGAGAAAATCATAAAAAATCTCATAGATTAATAAATAAGGGTCTATGAGCTTGATTCACTAAACCGTGATAGCTCATATCATGGCAATTTTTGTGCGTATTTTCCAGTGTGCACACGATCATGAATTTTCACGCTCAAACACAAATTTCTGTGCACAATAGTGAAGTTTCACGTTAAAACGATCACGTTTTCACACAAAAATTCACGATTGCACAAAAATTTGTATTTGCGCACAAAAATGTGTGATCACATGCAAACGGCTATGATATGAGTAATCATTGTTTAGTGATGTAACGATCTGCTAGTGTGTGAGCACTAGCAGACAGACAAATATCAGACGTTCCCTAAACGGGAAATGTCTATAGACAGTGTCAGAAGAAGGCAGCACTAACACTGAGTATAGATAATGAGAATGGTCAACAAATAGTTTCGGTAACAGATCTGACAGATACGGTACAAAATCGGCAGGCAAATACAACGTGAGTGAACAGGCAGAGGTCACCAACAGATCAGATAGGCAGAGGTACAGAATCGTTAGGCAAAGTCAAAGTATTCAGGCAGGAGTCAGCAACACATCAGATAGGCAGAGGTACAGAATCGTTAGGCAAAATCAGAGTAAGTGTTCAGGCAGAAGGTCAATAATACAATCACAATAATATACATATCTCTAAGCTAGTGTGAAATCCCTGGGGTCCTGCTGGTTCAAAGCACACAAGGATCTGACTAGGGTCTGAAACCTTCATTGTGAAGTGTTAGCTAGAGCAGACAGTGAGCAAGTGTCAGAACAGGGCTTAAATAGCCCGGGTACGCAGGAGAACACGCCCCCAAGCCGCTAGGCCAATCAGGAACCGGAGGTGGAGTCAGCTGGTCAGCTGACATGCTTCCTAAGAGCATAAGAGAAACGGCGCTGCCAGCGCATGCGTCCGCCCTCATTTTCAGTCAGAGTATCATGCGGCTGGATCCCCGCAGACACACTGTTGACATCATCCCCGCCGATGTGGCCGGCCGCACCTGAAGTGCCAGATGCGCTGCCAGCAGAGGTAACGGCAACTGAGCTGGTAAGCACAGGATTACTGACAAGTGAATCAAGCCCTATGTGTTTTGAATAGTGGCAATGAATAAACTCTTCCCTTCCTCTGTTTAAACCTCTTTGACACTGCAGCTGTCTTTGGCAGGTTCCTGTCAATAGTTATGTATAGAGTGCATGAAGTGGCCCTATGTAAAACTCGCACTGGGGCCTTCTTATTTATGTCACTAATGGATGAAACTACTAATACTAAGAAACAAGAGTTACGGTACTCACATGGGGAGCTTTATACATACCCACTTTAGTAAAGTGTGTCTCTTAAGGGATTCTGCATGTATACTGTTCACTTAGGACATGGCTTTTTTCCATTCAACACATTGGGCCTGATGACCAAAAGTCCTGTGAATTTGCTGCCTATTCGCAGGCAGGGAATGGCAATGTGACTGGTGGTAACAGTGCCAGGGGAGCTTTGACAGTTTTAGCGACGCACCTGTCCTCTTGTTGCTATACTGCCTGCAAATAGCAAATTAACTGGCCCTTCAAGCATCTGGCCATTGTGTTGATGCTTTTTGTCAATAAGATTGTCAATCTATAAGAAGTTGGGTTTTTTGGTTACACTTTTTGTTTTGCCTTTTACCGATACAATCATTAGAGGTAATCTTCCCTTTAAACCTTTTTAATTATTGTATTTTATTTTGGGCTTCTCCTGAATCCTTGTAACGGTTGTTAACAATGCCGATTTGTCCAGGGCCAGTTTCTGCATGTTTACAGGGCTTCCTCTTTTTCAAGAGACTGTCCTTTACTTTGGCAGAGGCACAAACCAGGAGGAATACCAAAATGTACTGTTTATAGCAGTCTCCATTATATCATGTTATCATTGCTCTTCAGTTTAGTTTGTTCTTCAAATTATTGATCTGGTATGACCCAGATTAAGATTGCAGCCTGAAAGAATATGGTGTTTGAAACCTTCAGACCAATTTTGGGAATCATTTACAATATTTAACAATGTGTGACCAAACGGGGAAAGAGGCACCCCAAAAATAAAACTGTGTTAAAAACAACTAGAACAAAAAAGGGAGATGTGGCTTACACCAATAATGACACATGCATGCACATATGAATTTTAATATGCACAGGCCTGTGGGGTCACAACGCTGCAAGCTCTGCTCTGTTTGTCTCATCGCAGAGTGCAGGGAGGTGGGGGAGCCGCAGGGGAGAGGCAGAGCTGCCCAATGAGAGCTGGGGAAGAGGCATTAGGAATGCCCCAAGTGGGCACTTTGATGGCGTGCCTCTCCTGCAAGCTACGCCCCTTCCCCTTAAGATTGGCTACAGCATGGTGCAGGGGATTGGGGGCAGAGAGCAGCGCATGGGGGACAATGAGGCATGTCATGGACCAGGGAACATGCCTCTGTGTCCCATCTTTCCCCTCTGCGCTGCCTTGGGTGCACTTTAAGTTTTGTTTCTAAACTAAAAATTAACTGTAGTTTAAATGTTCAAAAGGGGAGTTTGAGGAAAAGTTTATAAAGTCAGAGTGTTTCTTTAAACCTCCTCTAAAATAAAAAAAACTACACAAAAAAGAAATATTAACACAGGCCATTGAAATAAATAAAGTATAATAAAATCAGGATATGTCTGCTTACTTGACCTGTTTTTCTGGTCGAGCTATTTTGCCATAATGATAAAAACACGAAGACCGCTGTGCAGACTTCAAAGATAGTAATCTAAGTCTTTGCAGTCGTTTTACTGTGCCACTTATTCATGAAATAAAGATGCACTGCAAAGTGTCCTTTACGGTAATTCTGGGGATGTGTTGCGGTGAAGATGATCTTGTCTCTTTTAATTAACCGTGCTTGTAAAACTGTGATAAGTGCCCTTTAAACAAGTCACTGGAGAAATTCCCTTGCATACAAAACAAACAGGATGTTTATAATTGCATCTGGGGAATGTCTAGATTGGGTGTCATAATGTAGAATTATATTTAAAAAGCAGTTCTTTTTTTATTAGATACTCTCTGTACTGTTCATAATAAAGGCACATGGCTAAACTGAAAGAGAAACTTCTGATTTTTGGGGGAGGGAACTGGAGGATTATATGTAAACACTAAACTACATTCCGGGGAGTTTTTAAATGTTAACTGCTGTTTCTCTGTATGTAATAACAGGAGCTGACCCTCTTAGCCCCTGGGCCCCCTGCCATGGTGGGGAATATGAATGCTATTGGTACACCCATACCCAGGCCCAGATTTACATCCCAGGAGCCTATAGGCACAAATGTCCAGGCACCCTACACTTCACCCTCCATGAACCTACAATCCCCCTCCGAACCGCACTATAAGTGTGCTGGCTAGCCTAGCTGTCACTTCCCCATTCCTTACCTTGGTCGTCATAGGTGTCCCTTAGCACTAGGCAGCCAGAGGTAACATCAGTATTAAGTAGCTAGTGGTGCCCCCAACTGAAGGGAGATCTTGTCAGTGGAATGCCAAGAGCTGGGGAGTCATTTATGCTCTGCACGGTACTCTGCATGGGTAAAGAAGGAGGGACCCACTTGGGGAGGGGTTTGAACTGCCTTTCCATCATCAGGCACCTGTAGGCATGTGCCTACAGTGCCTTATGGTAAATACTGCCCTGCCTCTACCTTCCACAAAAAAAGAGACTGGGATGCCGCCATGCTGTATGATCCTGCATACTGTATTAGGCAGCTTAGATACACCAGCTCTACATTCTGTGCAAAAGAGAAATCACCAAATACGTATACATATAAACCTTAAACATACAACCTAAACCCACTAAATGCACATCTGAATGGAGCAGCATACAAATGTACTAGACAGCAGTGCAATGGAGTGTGAAATACAGTAATCCTACAGCAAGACCATAGTGAAGTGAAGCCATGTTTGTAGTTAGCAGCCAGGAAGAGGTCCAGGAAACATCCCGAAGGTTTCCCCACAAGTATCGCATCCACACTCCTCAAAGGCTGCTAACTACAGGCGTGACATTTACTTCACTATATATGCGGTGTAGCTGGGCCGGGCGAGGCAGAGGTGAGAGAGGCTCCAGCCTCAGGGTGCAGTGTAGGAGGGGTCGGACAACTCACTCAGCTATGATTCCCCTATTGAGTTTGAAGACGAGATAAATAAGAAAAGTGGATACATGGCAGTGACTGCAAGCCAGATAACTAGAGAATAAGGTGTTGGGGGCCCTGGGGAGCCTCTTAGTCTACTAGCAATCAGTGTGGGACCGCTGGGTGGAACAGATTTAGGGGGCGCACTTTGGTGTCTCAGCCTTGGTTGCTGGAAGACCTTGTCCCGGCTCAGCGGTGTAGTATTAATGCATTTCACACTCCATTGCAATACTGCCTAGTACATTTACATCGTTACATAGTTATTTTGGTTGAAAAAAGACATACGTCCATCGAGTTCCACCAGTACAAAGTACAACTCCAGCCCGTCCCCCACATACCCCTGTTGATCCAGAGGAAGGCGAAAAACAAGGCATGGTCCAATTAGCCCCAAAAGGGAAAAATTCCTTCCTGACTCCAGATGGCAATCAGATAAAATCCCTGGATCAACATTATTAGGCATAACCTAGTAATTGTAGCCATGGATGTCTTTCAACGCAAGGAAAGCATCTAAGCCCCCTTTAAATGCAGGTATAGAGTTTGCCATAACGACTTCCTGTTGCAATGCATTCCACATCTTAATCACTCTTACTGTAAAGAACCCTTTCCTAAATAAATGGCTAAAACGTTTTTCCTCCATGCGCATCTCATGTCCTCTAGTCCTTTGAGAAGGCCTAGGGACAAAAAGCTCATCCGCCAAGCTTTTATATTGCCCTCTGATGTATTTATACATGTCAATTAGATCTCCTCTAAGGCGTCTTTTCTCTAGACTAAATAAACCCAGTTTATCTAACCTTTCTTGGCAAGCGAGACCTTCCATCCCACGTATCAATTTTGTAGCTCGTCTCTGCACCTGCTCTAAAACTGCAATATCTTTTTTGTAATGTGGTGCCCAGAACTGAATTCCAAATTCCAGATGTGGCCTTACTAGAGAGTTAAACAGAGGCAATATTATGCTAGCATCTCAAGTTTTTATTTCCCTTTTAATGCATCCCAAAATTTTGTTCGCTTTAGCTGCAGCGGCTTGGCATTGAGTATGATTATTTAACTTGTTGTCGATGAGTACTCCTAAGTCCTTCTCCAAGTTTGATGTCCCCAACTGTATCCCATTTATTTTGTATGGTGCTAGACCATTGGTACGACCAAAATGCATGACTTTACATTTGTCAATATTGAATTTCATCTGCCATGTATGTGCCCATATAGCCATCCTATCCAGATCCTGTTGCAATATGACACTATCTTCCTGAGAGTTGATGATTCTGCACAATTTTGTATCATCTGCAAAAATAGCAACATTGCTCACTACTGCATCTACTAGGTCATTAATAAATAAATTGAAGAGCACTGGACCCAGTACAGACCCCTGTGGGACCCCACTGCTAACAGTCTCCCATTTTGAGTACGATCCATTGACCACAACTCTTTGTTTTCTGTCCATTAGCCAGTTCCCTATCCATGCACACAAACTCTTCCCCAGTCCTTGCATCCTCAACTTTTGCACCAGACTTCTGTGGGGAACAGTGTCGAAGGCCTTTGCAAAGTCCAAGTATATCACATCTACAGCATTCCCAATATCCATATTAGCATTCACTACCTCATAAAAGCTGAGCATGTTAGTCAAACAGGACCTGTCTTTAGTAAACCCATGTTGATGCTGAGAAATAAGATTATTTTCTACTATGAAGTCATGTATAGTATCTCTTAGTAACCCCTCAAATAGTTTGCATACAACTGATGTTAAGCTTACAGGTCTATAATTTCCTGGATCAGATTTTTTGCCCTTCTTAAATAATGGGAAAACGTGGGCTGTACGCCAATCCACTGGGACTCTGCTAGTTGCAAGAGAGTCACAAAAGACAAGATAAAGGGGCTTAGCTATAACTGAACTTAATTCTCTTAGGACCCGAGGATGCATGCCATCCGGGCCAGGTGCCTTGTCTATTTTTAATTTATTTAGTCTTGCCTTTACTTCTTCCTGCGTTAAGTATTTAATATTACAGTTAGAAGATTGAGACTCTTCTGCCTCTGTAATTTGCAACAGTGCTGTTTCCTTTGTGAAGACAGAAGCAAAGAAAGCATTTAATAACTCTGCCTTACCTTGGTCATCCACCACTGAGTTCCCACCCTCATCCTTTAGGATTCCTATACAGTCAACCTTTCTTTTTTAGAGTTGATGTACTTGTAAAACTTTTTTTGGGTTAGATTTGATATCCCTAGCGATTTGATTTTCAGCTTCGATCTTTGCCAGCCTAATTTCTTTTTTACAATTTTTATTGCACTCCTTATAATTGCTTAGTGCAGCCTCAGTCCCCTCCTGTTTTAGGACCTTATAGGCATTCTTTTTCCTCTTCATTCTATCCCTAACCTTTCTATTCATCCATAGAGGCCTTTTTTTATTCCTAGACATTTTGTTTCCATATGGGATATACATACTACAATATTGATTGAGAATATGTTTAAAAGCTTGCCATTTCCCTACAGTGTCCTTCCCTTGTAGTACATTATCCCAGTTCACCAAAATTAGTGCCTGCCTAATTTGATTGAACTTTGCTTTTCTAAAATTCATAGTTTTAGTGGTCCCGCTGCCCCGTGGCCTATCAGTCACCAGATCAAATGTTATCATGTTGTGATCACTATTTCCCAAATGTTCTTGAACCTGCACATTTGATACATTATCTGGTCTATTAGAAATGATCAGATCCAGTAACGCATTCCCCCTAGTTGGTTCCGTTACCATTTAAGTCAAGTAATTGTCCTGTAGTGCTGCCAGAAATCTGCTGCTTTTACCAGAATGGGTAGCCTCAATACCCCAGTCAATGTCTGGAAAGTTGAAGTCGCCCATAATTATGACCTCATTTTTACTTGCAGCTTTTTCAATCTGCTGTAGTAATCGCAGTTCTGCAGCTTCATTAATAAGAGGTGGTCTGTAGCATACCCCAATAAACAATTGGCAACTTTTATTTCCACCATGAATATTTACGCAAACGGACTCCACATCTTCGCAATCTTCCTCCATCTCATCGTTGAGGACAGCTGTAAAAGAATTCTTAACAAAGAGACAAACCCCTCCACCTTTTTTCCCTGTTCTATCCCTCCTAAACACATTGTATCCTTTTAAATTAGCTATCCAGTCATGGCTTTCATCCATCCATGTCTCGGTTATTCCCACAATGTCATAGCCTTTGTCATTCAGAATGAACTCTAGTTTGTCTATTTTATTTGCAAGGCTCCGAGCATTGGTTACCATGCACTTTATATTTTTACCAACACATTTACCAATTTTGTTTACACGAAACGGGCTACTTGAAGTTTTACCAACCTCCTTAATCTTTACACTGTCCCCACCCCCCTCTCCACCCCCCATAATGTTAGGCTCCCACTGTCTTTTTACCTTATCTTGTCTACATATTGAGACTTTATCCTCCTGCCTCCCCCCAGATCCTAGTTTAAAATCTCCTCCAACCGTTTAGCCATCTTCTCCCCCAATGCAGCTGCACCCTCCCCATTAAGGTGCAGCCCATCCCTGCTGTAGAACCTGTAGCCGACTGCAAAGTCTGTCCAGTTCTCCAGGAACCCAAACCCTTCCTTCCTACACCAATTTCTCAGCCACTTATTTAACTCCCTAAGCTCCCTCTGTCTCTCAGATGTAGCGCGTGGCACTGGCAGTATTTCAGAGAACACCACCTTGGAGGTCCTTGCTTTAAGTTTATCTCCAAGTACCTGAAAATCATTTTTGAGGACCTTCCGTCTCCCACTAACTTTGTCATTGGTGCCAATGTGTACCATGACAGCTGGGTCTTCCCCAGCCCCACCCAATAATCTGTCAATTCTTTTTGCTACATGCCGAACCCGAGCACCCGGGAGGCAACAGACTGTACGGCATTCACAGTTTCTTCGACAGATTACCCTATCTGTGCGCCTAATAATTGAATCCCCTACCACCAGTACCTGTCTAGCCTTAGCTGCACTCCTATTCCCTTTCTCGTTACAGCAATCTGCCCCTTGGTTGCTAAGGAGTACATCCTGCTGCAGCATTGCTACTCCTGAATCATCCTCCCCAATATTACGCAAACAAGCATACTTATTAGTGAGGGACAACTCGGGACTAGCCTCCCTGCCACTTTTTCCCCTACCCCTTCTAACTGTGACCCAACTAGTGGCTACCTCTGCTTCTGGCTCCGGCTTTACTCCACCCACCTCATCTTGACCGATTCCATCCAGTGTCTGGATCGTGAGATCCAAGCTCATCTCCATGTTGTGTATGCGTCTCAGTGTTGCGAGATGCTTATTTAGCTCTGCGACTTCCGCCTCTAACTGAGCAACACGCACACACCCAGGGCAACAGTAAACACCCTCAATCCACTGATCAAGACATGCATACATGTCACAGGATGTACACTGTACAGCATAGTCCAACATGATGACTATTGTGTGGGAAAATTTTATTTAAAGTAAACTGTGGCGGTAAAAGTTGAAACGGGAGAGGGAGTGAAGTTCGGGAGTGAGTGCAGCTGGGGTGGAAGAGGGGGAGGAGTGGAGGGCGAGTGAGTTAAGTTGGAGTGGAGGAGGGGGAGTGAGTAAGGTTGGGGTGGAGGAGGGGGAGTGAGTAAAGTTGGGGTGGAGGAGGGGGAGTGAGTGAAGTTGGAGTGGAGGAGACGGAGTGAGTAAGGTTGGGGTGGAGGAGGGGGAGTGAGTGAAGCTGGGGTGGAGTCCTCAAAACTTAAAGACTACACCACAACGTGTTAGCACATCCTAACCAATGCAAAGAACCGCAATATTGTTTAATTTTTTTTTTTTTTTTTACCTGCTTCCTCTCACCTCTCTCTTTGTGCCTGTGTTGTAACGCCTGTTTTTAACGCCTATGCCACTTGTGTCGAAGCCACTTAGTGAGCAAGCCACAGACTGAGCAAGCTCAGTACTGAGTCCTGAGGCTGACCAAATACCTCCTGTTACAGCTAATCCCTCCCCCTAGCTAATTACCTGCCTGTTGCAAGCACACTAGAGGAAAAAAATGTACTTTTAAAAACTTTTAAAACGTACACTTGCGGCTAGATATCTGATGAACTGCAATGCACAAGCCTACCAGATATCAAAGCAGCAAAACACAAATTTACAAACAACAGCAATATAATATAATCAGAGCTCACAATTCCCAGCAGTGAAGTGAAACAGCTCTCCACCAAGATTAAGGCTTTGGCCTACACTTCCTGTTTAATATATCACCTGTGTTACAGCTAATCCCTCCCCCTAGCTAATTACCTGCCTGTTGCAAGCACACTAGAGGAAAAAAAATGTACTTTTAAAAACTTTTAAAACGTACACTTGCGGCTAGACATTTGTATGCTGCTCCATTCAGATATGCATTTTATAATGTTTTTTACTGTTTGCATTAAGCACTTTTTTGGCTCTATAGTTTTCATTGCCTACTTATCTTATGAACTGTGAACCCGGGTTCTGTAATTTAAGCAGTTTTGATTAAACCTTGGATTAGAGGCCTGCATCTGGTCAAGTACCCGAAGGTTACCCAAAATGTGGGTCGGGTTCGGGTACCCATTTTAATTTTTATCGGGATGGGGGTAGTGGGTCTGTGGGTGCCAGTAGGGTGTGGGTTACAGATTCACCAGAAAGTGGGTTGCAGGTCAGGTGCGGCTAGCGGGGCTGAGGGTCTGAAAAATTAGGCCTGCACAGGGCATCAGGCCAGGTACCTGTGGATTACCCGAAATGCGGGTTGGGATCGTGTACCTGTTTTGATTTAATCGGGTTGCGAGTCGGATGTGGGTATCGGGTCTGCGGGTACCAGATTCACCAGAAAGCGGGTCGGATGCGGGTCTGAAACATTAGACCCGTGGAGGCCTCTACCCTGGATATAATACTGTATATATATATATATTTATACCATGATAAGGGTGGTGTTTTTAAATCGGTTTACGTGGTTGAAATATCTTGAAACAAAGATGTAATTCAAAAACTTTCCAACAGATGGTGCTGTGGTTTGACCATTCTTTCCTTTGGTGACGTAATTCTCATTGTGGTCAATGCACATGCTGGGTGAATAGCGGGGCACACATTTTTTGCATAAAAATACATATTCACAACTTGTTCTGTGTGTCATTTACCACCAACCAAACAATATATGTAAAGTACAATAGGGAAAGAGATGGCTACTGATGCTGAAAAAGAATGCTGGGAAGAAGTTTCTATCTTTAAAAAGTAAATGATTAATAGTTCATAGGACATTGCAGAGAAATGCTAGAATTGTGTCCAGGTGGTAAAGATGTCCTTCAGAGCATAGGGACATTGAAGAACCTGTCAGAGTGATAAAAGAGTTCCTTCTTGCTTCTTGCTGGGGCTGGGCCAATTTCTTAAAATATTTTAATTCAAAATTAAAAAGACCTATTATGCTAAGTTATATGACTATAGCCATGTTAGTGCCCTCATAACATCGGAGGAAAGGTGGAGTAATGAATATAATACTATTTTTTATTTGGGGTAAAGACCTTTCTTTGACTGATCCAGGAATATACTGACCTTCCTTAAAGTGAAACTTCAGTTTCACTGAAACTTGCTAAAAATATATCAGTTCTCCACAAAACTTTTTGAAATCTTCTATCATTAAAAAGTGTGTTGCCACTTCAGTTTGCCGGCAATCAGCAAAATGCTGTTACTAATGTATCCCCATGGGATCATTCTCACTGCTGCATTTGAGATTTGCATAAAACCAAACTGTTTGCAACAGTTTCAAATGTTTGCATAAATTTAAAAACATGCTGCATGCAGCATTTTGGGGGGATTATGATGGGATTCTCATTCTATTGAACAGGAATCGCAAATTGTGGCGAATCACAGTAATTTTGCAATGTAAAATCGTGGTCGATTGTGGACCAGCCTAAACTGATCTGCCCACATTGTAGAATCAGAGAAACCTGAGGAGCGATCCCTGGATGCATAATAATATATCAATATAGCAGCTATGCAGTAAAATGCAATGGCAGCTTTCAGTTGTGTAAACTGTAAAAATAGAAAAAAAAATTAAATACAGAAATGTAAATAGATACAGAGTGTGATGATTTGCTCCTCTTTCCAGCACTCCTTCCTCTGTAGCTGCAGATACTGTCAAATTACAGGAGAAGGGTTCAAGCAGCTCATTCTGAATTTTATGCAAGCAACACATGTATGGCTCTTTTGCACAACCCGCTAACAGCATACACTCAACTGCTTGTCAGCCACTACTGTTTATTTTCTCCGTCCTTGCAAGCAAATTCTGCACTGACTGTGGTGTTTTGCATTGACATCAGAGTGGCCTACAGCTCCCCACTAGACATGAAATGCAACTTCTTTTTAACCACACAGTGTATCAACCACTGACTTGTGTTTGGTTATGCGCACTACCATTTGGTTATTATTTTTCAACTAAAAGGCACTTACTCCTGACAATAGGGCCAGTAGGCCACATTAAACTTAAAATAAATAAATATATATATTTATATATATATATATATATAAAAAAAAAAAATATATATATATATATATATATATATATATATATATATATATATATATATATATATATATATATACTGTATTTCTCAGTTTCAACATTTGCTATGTTGCCTTTGTACTAATTTAACCACTTAAAGAGAACCCGAGGTGTGTTTAAAGAATGTTATCTGCATACAGAGGCTGGATCTGCCTATACAGCCCAGCCTCTGTTGCTATCCCAAACCCCACTAAGGTCCCCCTGCACTCTGCAATCCCTCATAAATCACAGCCGTGCTGTGAGGCTGTGTTTACATCTGTAGTGTCAGTCTCAGCTGCTCCCCCGCCTCTTGCATAGCTCCTTTCCCTGCCCCCGTCCCTTCCCTCCAATCAGCAGGGAGGGAAGGGATGCAGGCGGGGACTGGAGTTCTGCAGGAGGCGGGGAGAGCAGCAGACTGACACTATAGAGATAAACACAGCCAGCTCTGACAAGCTGTTTGTCAGCAGCGTGGCTGTGATTTATGAGGGATTGCAGAGTGCAGTGGGACCTTAGGGGGGTTTGGGATAGCAACAGAGGCTGGGCTGTATAGGCAGATCCAGCCTCTGTATGCAGATAATATTCTTCAAACCCACCTCGGGTTCTCTTTAAGCCTACAGTGTTGTTCACCATATGCATTCAAGCAACTTTTACCTCCCATTCATTCACCAATAACTTCATCACTACTTATCACAATGAATTGATCTATATCTTGTTTTTCCGCCATTAATTAGGCTATCCATTTTAAAAGAAAGATTAAGAAGGAAATGGCCAAAAACTGAGAAATGATGATTTTTTTCCATTATAGTTTGAAATTGATACATGCTACCGTAATTAAAACTCATGTATTTTATTTGCCCTTTTGTCTTGGTTATTACACCATTTAAATGATGTCCCTGTATCGCAATTTATGACACCGATATTTTATTTAGAAATAAAGGTGTATTTTTTTCAATTTGCGTCTATCACATAAAAAATGTATTTGTGTAATTTTTGGTGTGGGAGGTAAACAGCTAATTTTATATGTAATATAATGTCATTATTTAATAAAAAAATGTATGTGGGTGTAGTTTACTATTTGGCCACAAGATGTCCACAGTCAAAAAGTCCTGGAAGCGAACGATCACACTTCCAGGAACTAGAAAGAGGACGGGAAACTTTTTTTTTTTTTCAGAAAGACCGTGATCTCTGATAAAAGACCATAGTTTTTTTCTGCGGTGGACTTAGATTGGTGAATGGGAACTATATTCCCATTCACTGATCAGGGCGCTAACAGCAGGCGGCGGGAGTGCACGCGAGAGCGTGCACAATCACGTGCCTTGGGCAGCAGGAGCAGCAGTGTCTATTATCCATCCAGATAGACAGAAGTGGTTAAATTATATATACGTTTTACATGATTTGCAAATTACCAAATTTTTGTATTATCATTTAATTTTTACACAACATCCTAGCTGCTTTTGAAATGGGTTTAAAGTAAACCTATTTGATATAAAAATGCCCCTTAGGGGTACTCACCTCAAGAGGGAAAAGCCTCTGGATCCTAAAGAGGATTCCCCCATCCTCCTTCTGAGTCTTGTTCCGTCGCTGGGACTCCTGAAGAGTTGCCTCCCTTTGCATGCACTCTAGCACCATTCCTCTTGAGCTCCGGCAGAAATATCTGAGCCAGACTGGGTTTGTGCTACTGTGCTGGTGTAAACGGCTCGCATCTGTGCAGTAGCACAAACCCGAACCGACCCAGCTATTTACCGAAAAAAGGCAAACAGAACTTAGCTAGTGAGCATGTGCAAGACACTGACAAGCAGACTTTTGGAAGTTTTTGGTAGGAGGACAGGGCGAACCCTGTGAATCCAGCGCAGGAGACTTGGGCGCAGCTGGCGCCACCATAGGCCATAATAGGAATTACGGCTATAGCAGCGCACAGGGAGTAACTTTGGCGCCGTCAGAAGACGGAGCTGAAGTTACTATTAAAACACAATAATTTGGCTTCCAGCCAAATTATTTCATTCCCCACCATCTATGGCGGCCTGGAGGGGGAATAGTATTTAACATGGCCAGGAACTTGTGTAACAGCAGGATCAGCCATATACCGGCTGTATTCTGCGCCCAAGTCTCCTGCGCCGATTCCTCTTGTACGCGGACGGGGAGGCCTCTAAGGTACCCAGAGGCTTCCCTTCCCAAGGTAAGTACACCATAGGGACACAATTGTCCTCCCTTCAGGTATATTTTAACACTAACATTTGAATTATGCACATGAAAAAAATTAAAATCAATATTTTGCCTTTTAAGAGGTTTGCATACTAGTTTGATGGTCAATTTTGTGAGTAGAAAAATCATTTTATTCTTTAAGAAAATATACCTTGATTATGTCACATTAGCTGAGTTTGTAGTATATGAAATTGCTTAATTGTAATATTCTTCATCAAATCCTGTAAAACATCTTTCACGCTGCTACCCCCAAGATACTGGTCCCGAATTTACCAACTAGTAATTTGCAAAGGTCTTTTATATATGTCTATCATCCATACATAGCCATCTGATGTTATGGGGGATGGTTTGTGATGGGACCATTAGATGTTTAGAGAATAATTTGTAGAACATAATTGCTAACAGTGATGGGAGCAACATCTGTGCAACTTTTGTGGCTAGATGAAGATTAATTCTGCTGACACTAAAGGAGATCTGCCAGACACTATGAGAATGGAGTTCCAACCCATTAGTCATCTTAAGTATTAGTTAATGCAGCTGAACCGCTACCCTGTGACTGCAGAAAGATCTAAGTAAATTAAAGTAACTTACCAATCCTGCCAACTGAAGTTAAAATTTGCTAATAAAATGTACAGATAAGGCAATGACGTGCTGAAAGTATACAATAATTCAGAAGGGCTGATAAAGTCTGGAGCAAAGTGTGTAGGGCTATTGTCCACAATAATACCTAGAACACCATAGAAGAATGGTCCAGTACAATCCAATTTGTACTTCCTCCTCAAGCTTTTTTGAATTCTCAAAAAAACAACACCAATCATTATAAACATGGCTAGCATATCACTCAACATTTCGAAAGGTGAACCCTCTTTCCCATGCCTGTCTAGCCACTGACACATAGATAACACAGTGACGCTATTTATACTCCCTGGTTTGTACAGGGAGCCAATCAAATACTACAGTGCTGTGCCGACCAATCCAGCCAGCATTGCACAACAAGGAATAGGCAAGTGAAATCAATCTATTGTTTAAGAAAACATAACTTGAGTATCCCTTTAGCTGTGTTTGTAGTATATGAAATTGTGATATTGTTCATACAATCCTGCAAAATATCTTTCAAGCTGCTACCCCTAAGATATTGGCCCTGAATTGACCAAGTAGTCATTTACAAAAGTCTTTTATATAAGTCCAAACATCTTTGCAAAATCATATTGGTGGGGAAAAAAAGTCTGATAATTTGGGACCAGGAATTTTTGCTGTCATCCATGCACCTTTTTCATTTGTATTACTTTGGCTTGTGCTGTTTGGGTGCATCTGCCATAATGCCATTTTTAACCGACTAATCTGGACGGCATACTCAGAAGCAAAAGACCAGTTTCAAAATAAAGTAAATTACACATTTGTGGATCAAGTGGTGCATTTATACTGTCAGGATGTATGCATCACACCACCCACAAATATACAAAGTGAACCTGACATAGTCTTAAAGTTATATTCCAGTCCTCACTATACTTTCCCCCTTCCTTAATGTCACATCAGATCACTGGTCAGCTCAAGTAACAATAGTAGTATCAATCCGGAAGCATCAGAGAGATGAATTAAAAATGTGTTAAATATATATTGTTTTTTCTGCAGTAATCCTATCATGGGGTTAAAGGCTGTTGAACAACAAACAATCAGAAACAGAGAGTGAGCCCTGACACCATGGAGCTCAATTGGCATTTGCCATAGAATACCAGAAGTGGCAGGTCCACCAATGGCGCTCGGTGCTTTTCACAGACAAGATCCAATAGAACATCTCTGGGACATCATATCTCAGCTTATCCAAACTACCACTAGTTCTTGTCCAGATCTGAGAGGAGATCCCTCAGGACACCATCTATTGTCTCATTACATTGTCATGTGTCCAAACAAGCTTGTTGGGACCATACAAACTACTGAATATGATTTTGATTTGCTGCAATTCATTTTTGCCAAAACGGACTACCCTGCCAGAAAAACTGTGAATGCCCCAAGCCCCTTCCCCGCCGAGAAATATTAGGTAGTTCCTATGTCACGCTCTTCCCCAACATTGTTGGGTAGCCCCCCGTGCCCCTGATACCAGTCTGAGGTAGCCTATGTGCCCCCCTTACCTTCATAAAGCAGCATTATGCTCCGATCCATCTTCCCCTCACCCTAAATAGCAGTATTAGACATCCTCCATGCTCTCCCTCAGTACTGGGTAGCCTCTGTGCTACCCCCCCCCCCCCCACACACACACACACACATTAGTACAGTGTAGCCTCTGTGCTCTTCAAAGTGGAAATAGTAGACAGCCAACCGTCACTGATACTAGGTAAGGTAGCCTTTGTGGGAAGCCTTTGTTACTTTACCCCTTTCAGCAGCAGTTAAGTCCACATTCCTCCTCCCTCTAACTGCAGCACGCTGTCAAGCTTCATACCTCATACCTTCATACCTTCATAGGACTCTCAATGATTTGTTAAAGATCGGATGTGTTTCAAAGTATCCCTGATTGATGTACTTTTCTAAGCAGTGTACTATATTTGTAAGTAGTCAATATTTGCATATAGATTAATTACCTTTTATTAACTTAATATGCATACATACAGGCTCATTTATAAAATGTAATCCCAAAACTTTATCATATTGACAATAACAAGCTCAAGTATTCCCTAAAACCAACCAAAGTACCTCCAATGGGTATACATACCACATGTTGAGAACCTGAGTACTAGAATAACTATCAAGTGCCTGCCTGAATATCAAAACAATCCAACAGAGTGTAGGCAGGGCCGGATTTGTACTTTTTACCGCCCTAGGCCTGCTGTCACCAGCTGCCCCCCCCCCCCCCACCCACACACACATATCAATATGTGAACGCAAAACACAATATTCCTCCGCCCCACCTCAACAGAAAACATAGATCCATATTCTAGCACTGGGTTCCTCTCTGATCAAATAGGTTTTGACCAGAGAGGGACCCAAAAGGGCAAGCGCAAGTTAGGTCCGTGCATGCCTAGTAGAACTAAGGCACTTAGATTTTTTTTTTCTCCATGAACAAGCACTTTATTTTACTGGACATGTAAGGACCTTACTTGCCCATGGCAAGTACAATTACAGTCACACTTACGCACTGAATAAACTTATTAAACCAGAGAGTGATACAGTATTGGAGCTGGGGGGTGGGAAGGAGTAGTAACTGAAGAGGTGGTCAGTGGGAGGAGGGATCAGCAAGGTTGGGGTGAGGAAAGAGAAGATAAAGGGGGGCAGTCAGAACTGAGGTAAGATTTAAGGGAATAGCCAGGGCCAGCGTTTTCATAGCGGCAAACTGAAAACCACTCCCTGCATGTCCCCCTCTATAGAGACACTACAGCTCATCTGCTAGCATACTCCTATACCTCCACAGAGGCACTACAGCTCCCAGGATGCTCCTCCCCTTCCAGAGGCACTGTAGTTTCCAACATGCCCCTCCATCACCATATAGCACTGGGTTGACCACCAGGGCCCCAGAGCTGGCTGCTGGGTTACCCATTGTGAACAGTGGTCCCCTGAGATACCTGTAGAGTATTTACAGTGGAGCGCAATCCCTCCATCTGTGTGTGTCATCCTTATAGGCCCCTCATCGACTGGCGGCACGTACATACTCATGTGCCGCTTGGTTACACAGATGAGGTGCCTGTGAGGATAAAGCACAGTGGAGCATTCAGGTAAGGACAGGTAAGTGCGGAGTGCTGGGAATACTCTGCAGAAGTTCTGGGGGGCTACATATCACTTTGGGGAAGACCAGGGTGGGTTCGTGGAGTGGCATGCTTGGAACTGAAGTGCCTTTATAATTGTGGGTTAGTCTTGCTGGGAGCTATGTTGCCTTTAAGGAGGAGGAGGGGCATCCTGGGAGCAGTAGTGCCTCTATGAAGGAGAGGGAAGGGACCTTCTTGCTGGGACCTATATTGCCTCTATAGAGGGGAAGGAGCATGCTGGGAGTAGTAGTGCCTCTGTGGAGACAGGGTTCTTGCTGGGAGTTACAATATATTGCCACTATAGAGGGGAAGGAGAATGCTGGAAGTAGTAGTGCCTCTGTGAACGGGCATGATGGAAGGAGTAGTGCCTCTTTGCAGTGGGGGGACATGCTGAGGTGAGGGAGGGGACAAAAGGACCACCTAATGCTGCTTCTGGGGGGGAGGGGTGTAGTAAAGAACATGCAGTAACCACACTAACTCACAAGAATGACGTTGCAGCAGAAGTTATCCCCAGTCAGGAAACAGATCATACTGTTTCCTACATCGTGGTGTGAGACCTCTCCTCTGTACACTGGGGAAGGCTGCACAGAGTGCCTTGCTTCTCCACGTGTGAGCTTCGTCCCGCTCAGCTGATCACTCTCTCCCTCCCCCGCACTTTGCTGTCGGGACTCGGAGGAGAGGAGAGAGGTGGATGGGACAAATAGCTGCCTGCTGTGGTCCTCCAGATTTGTGCATGGAGGTCTCACTCTGACTCTGGCTGTGCCCCAGCAGCATAGCGCGAGAGCTCCTTACAAGCTGCAGACGCTGTTCCTGCGCTCCCATCAGCTGATCGGCTACTTTGCTCTGGACTCCTCTGTAGCTGCCTGCACACAGACACACGCACACAAGGGTGCAGCGTGCAAAGCGGGCGGCTGCGGACGGAGAGAAAAGCAGACCTCTGTCCCATTGTGGGGATTGGAAATGTCGCATTCGGCTCCCCACCCGCCCCAAACATTGTTCCGCCCTAGGAACCGGCCTAGGAGGCCTGCCCCTAAATCCGGCCCTGAGTGTAGGTCTCACAATTCACAGGTGCTGGTCAGATCAGGCCTATCAAAAGAGTTCTCAAATGAAGGAACTGTCAATTCATTGTTTCCTTGCCACATATACACTGATCTGGCTACTCCCCAATTCTCAATTTGGGGCCAAAGGGGGTCCCCTTCATCAAGGCACAGACCCACAAATAATCCTGTGCCTTAATACAGGGGCACCAAAATTAGCATCGCAATAGTGGTGACAAAACAACAAATTGATGCTTCCCAGCTTAAGCCTGGATATCAGTTCCTACTAACAATGTACAAACGTTTCATTGCAGTATCCCTAACTTTTTTAAGAGTTAAGCTAAAGTGAAAGGTTAGATTCTCTACCACTCAGTTAGTGCTGTCTTTATACTCATTGGTTAGAAATCTGCTCTTTCCTTGTCATCTGTGACAACCAGTATGTAAGACTTTGAGTCCAGGGTGTTAGAAGAGAAGGAAGTGAGTGAAGATAGTAAAAGTGTTAGTCTGCTGAAAAAAAAAAAAAAAAAAGTTTCTCCAATAAGAAAATGTGTGTAGAATTGATTTATGGCAAAGTACATTTTTAATAGAGGTGGAATTTCACTTTAAATGCAGATTGCATATCAACAGAAGCCGAATGTATAGTACAATGCTCTAACCTACACTCCTGGCATTACACTATAAGGAACCATTGTCTGCTCAGTTGTAAAACATTGCTGCAAGGTATTTTCCTCCGAATGAAGCCATCTACAAGATGGAACTGTAGTTCCACAGTAAGAGTTATAGACAGATTGCTACTTATTGCCATAAAGAGAGAAAACTTTCTTGAAGTTAGCTATGCATTAGGGAAACAACATAGAGGGATTTTAAAGACAGCTGCATCCACTTTAATATATCATGACACAACAATTAGTAAACATGCTTATGAAAATGATCCTTTAGTACGACATTACAATACCTGCGCCATTCTTAAGTCGTAAGATGCTGACAAAATGAAACACCAGCTGTAGATATAAACTGATGAATATGCAGATAATATGAATTTTAATACAATACGAGTCATGTCAGCAGCATTTGTGAATAGCAGCTGTCACCCTTTCAAAGGAATTACATAGGAAATGTTATTTTTATATGCTCTTCTATTTCAGTAAATTAAACTGTCTCCTTTCATCGTCTTCTCATTGGCTTTATGCATAATACAGAATAGGCACAGAGTCAAACCATTGTATTAAAGTAAATAATAATAATAGTAGCTTTACTTGATTATTAGTAGTAGCCATAGTAGTTGTAGTAGTATCTGTCAGTATTATCAAATATTACAATTAATAAATCCATTGACAACAACGCCTTATGACCACCTAATGCCAACCTTGGCGGTCGCAAGGTGGCTCCCTCAGGACCGTGTAACGCCAATTGGCATCAAGTCCTGGGGGAGTGGTTTGCAGGGGATTGCGCACGCTGATGCGTCTGCATCCCTGCTTGAATGACGGAGCTCCACTCCGTCAACAGTCTGCCAGCGGTGATCGCCAGTGTTGCTTGCAAATTTTCGCCCAAGTCATTTTCGCATCGAAAATCCCGTTTTCGAATTCGGCAAATGTTTGTGAAAATCTTTGGAAATATTCGTGTGTTCGAAACTTTGCTGTACAGTATGCGGATGCTTATGCCCTTATGCGGAAAAATTTCTGCAAAAATACGCTGTATGCAGACGCTTATGCCCTTATGCGGAAACGTTTCCACAATAATCCGCTACACATGCACATGGGTGAACTAATACATGCGTACATTCCACCTTCCAATGCGGAATTGTATACGTATAGAAGGGCAATAATATTTCTGCGCATGTGCAATGATCCGTATCGACGCCGTTACCGCACGCGTAGTTGACTTCACAATACATATGTCAACTACGCGTAGCGGGCGAAGCTTTGCATAGCGGTATACGCTATGCGGAAATACGTACTCGATAAACTATGTATTTTATGTAACGCAAAAATAACTGGTATTAGGCGAAAATTTACGCAAAAATATTCGATCGAAAATTCGCATGTCGAAAATAAATTTGTGCTTTTTTTTGGGCGAAAATTTGGCGAAAAGAATATTTGCTTTTCGCTCATCACTGGTGATCGCCACTATCAGACTGTTAGTCTGACGACGTGTATTTACATTGTACAGCGTTGCGATGTACAGCAGCGCTGTACTGGGGACAGCCGTGTCACTCGGCTGTCCCCTGGGGCGGCTCAGAGAGCGATTGGCTCTCATGTGATTGGCTGTCGGGGGGATGGAGGGGAAGGGATGAATAAATAAATAAAAAAATACACATTTTTATTCAGAATTAAATAACATATAAATTAATAGACTCAGTGTAATGAGGAGACATTGTAAACCGTTCAAGTGTAACTTGGTCAGGCTACATACAATGGCCTCAATTCACTAGGATCATGCTGAAGATAATAAGGCAAGAGAAAACTTGCCTCCACACAGTAAGAGAGTTATCTTATCTCTTCATTCCTTAAGTTACCTCCTCTGTAGTTAATTTACCTCCTCTGTAGTTAATTTACCTCCTCTGTAGTTATTTTCCCGTGCAGTTAATAAACAGCCTGTCTTTAACTGTGCAGTTATTTTAAGGATTGAAGAGTTAACTTAAAGACAGGAGAGTTAACTTTAGGTTTGCCTGAGGTAAAATGTTTCCTGAATACAACATGCCTCATCACCATGGTGACCACTCTAGAAACGTTATTAAAGACAGGAGAAAAGCTTAGTGAATTGAGGCCAATATTTGCTATAGGCTAAAAAGAATTGTGGAATTTAAAGGAAACCAGAAACAACTATAATGTGGGTATTTATACTTACCTGGGGCTTCCTCTAACCCCATGAGGTCTGTGGGCTCCCTCGCCGTCCTCTCTGGCCCCTTCGTTCACTTGTAACCATTCCCGGTAATCTGGCTGGGCGCACTCTTCTGCTTATGCACAGCTCAGCCGCATGTCATGCTCCCGCGGCTGGAAGAGTTCTGTCTCGGCAAAAGTAGCATTATGCAGGAGCAGAACCCTCCCGGGCACTGTTGCACAGAGGGGGCATGCATGCAGACGGGCAGCACACCCACATGCGCGGAAGCATACGACTGACCACAACTGGACTGATTACAGGGATAGATTACAAGTGAACGGAGCAGACACAGAGGGCGGCAAGGGATCCCACCACCTCATGGGGCTGGAGGAAGCATAAGGTGAGCATAAATACTGCACAGTGTATCATATCAGGTACACTTTGAAGCCCATCTCACCGGCACAAGAGAGAGAAGTGGGAGAGCTCAAAGCTCCAGAGTCATAGTTAAAGGGAACCTTAACTGGCGGGGAAAAATAAATTCACTTACCTGGGGGCTTTCCCAAGCCTCCTGCAGCCGTCCTGTGCCCGCGCCGGTCCTTCGGTGCCCTCCGGTCTCTCTCCGCCGCTAAGTTTCGTTTTCGGACGACTGCCAGTCGTCCTCGGGCAAAGCGTCCTCTTCTTCCGCATTCCCCGTCGTAAAGAGCCGTAAAGCGCGTCCGCATGACGCCAAACGCGTCATGCGGACGCGCTTTACGGCTCTTTACGACGGGGAATGCGGAAGATGAGGACGCTTTGCCCGAAGACGACTGGCAGTCGTCCGAAAACGAAACTTAGCGGCGGAGGGAGACCGGAGGGCACCGAAGGACCGGTGCGGGCACAGGACGGCTGCAGGAGGCTTGGGAAAGCCCCCAGGTAAGTGAATTTATTTTTCCCCGCCAGTTAAGGTTCCCTTTAAGGGGGAGGAAACAGAATAGATGAGAGGCTTACAGAAAATAATGCCTGGCATGTGTGCAGAGAGTCCTCATCCCAATCTGGATGGCTGCATCACACACTGCTGCTTTCAGTCCACCCACACCAGGTCCTGAAGCAGAAGGAGTGCGGCTGGATATTCAAACTTTGTACTCTGGGCATAATGCGGATTTTGGCTTGCAATGCTTTTCGTAAATAGCCCTGCTGATACTCTGCCCTTACGTGCCACACTCCTATCTGCCTGTGGATATGTTCCTGATTCTGGCCCCCATGCTACTTTCCCGAGTGAAATTTTTAGGTCCCGCAAAGGTCCTTTAACCACTTGAGGACCCACCCTTTACCCCCCCCTTAACGACCAGCGCTGTTGTAGCTGATCTGTGCTGGGTGGGCTCTGCAGCCCCCAGCACAGATCAGCGTGCAGGCAGAGCGACCAGATCGCCCCCCTTTTTTCCCCACTAGGGGGATGATGTGCTGGGGGGGTCTGGTCGCTCCTGCCTGCGGGTGTTGCGGGGGGGGGGGCACCTCAAAGCCCCCCTCCGCGGCGAAATCCTCCCCCTCCCTCTCCTACCTGGCCCCCCCTGGTAAGCCGGGCTGCACAGGACGCTATCCGTCCTGTGCAGCCAGTGACAGGCTGTCTCCGGTTACATGGCGGCGATCCCCGGCCGCTGATTGGCCGGGGATCGCCGATCTGACTTACGGCGCTGCTGCGCAGCAGCGCCGTACAAATGTAAACAAAGCGGATTATTTCCGCTTGTGTTTACATTTAGCCTGCGAGCCGCCATCGGCGGCCCGCAGGCTATTCACGGAGCCCCCCGCCATGAATTGACAGGAAGCAGCCGCTCGCACGAGCGGCTGCTTCCTGATTAATCAGCCTGCAGCTGGCGACGCAATACTGCGTCGCTGGTCCTGCAGCTGCCACTTTGCCGACGCGCGTTATGAGTGCGCGGTCGGCAAGTGGTTAATCAGTGACCTAACTAGCAGATGGCATGCAGTTGCATGGAAAACTACGTATGAAAGGGAGACTTTGTGGTCTTCCTCTTTCCCCCCTGTTGTTGTTGAGTGACCGCTCTGTGCTTTTGACTCCATACTGAGATGTGCGCTTCCTCGATGACATGAGTGACTTTACTTTAGTGCTGTTTTATTTTTCTTTCATTTTTCTGCTTTATGCTTTTTGCTTGGCCTGTGTTATTTAACCTTTTTGAATAAAACTTTGACACTACACCGACCGCATCTCCATATAGACTAACCTGCCTTTTTTGGGGTGGGACTTTGAGCGCTGACAGCTTAAATGCAATTGCATAAAACTCATTAGCCACACCCTGAGGAAGCACGCATGAGCAAAACCGGTCGGTGGGCGGAGCTGTGAGACCCCACGTCACACACACTTGACACAGTGTGCGAGTGCTAGCGCTACGGTAGCGCTTTTGCCAGAGACACGCCGGCGTCCTTGGCTGGCTCTTCATTAGCTGTGGGACCAAATGATGCCGGACCTTTGTTATTGCCACTATCCACTTGGATTACACAACTGTGGACCGTGAGGAGTTGGCGGATGTACTTCAATTCATTGAGGCGGTACGTGCACAAGGAAGCTTGGATGACAAAATCATGAGGCAGGTAATTATCTGCTGAGCAGATGCGGACATTGCTTTACACGCTTTGCTTTTGACAGACTCTCTTGAACAATACTCTCTGCACCCCGCTTCCCGAGACGCTTAATCCTGCCAAACTGCTCCCCTCTGCCTCACTTTTCTGCTTACATGCTCAACATTGGAGACAAGTCTGCGAATGGGACTGCTTCAACGTATGTGCTACTTTCCAGAGGTCCAGTCATTGGGACTTTTGCACTTACCAAACCATTATCTGAGCGAGTGACGCATTTGCCACAATCTGTGACCAGTGGACTTTTGGCTAGTTTTTTCCTAGGCATTACTTGCAATACCAGCCAGCAAATCTCCTTACGCTGGTGACATTACATTAGTGGGTCTCCGCTCCATGGGCTTTTAGATTTTTAAGGTTGTGGGTGGGTGGGTTTATATTGGCTGTTTGAAATCCAGTTTCATATATATTTATATTTTGTAGAATAAAGTTAATTTCTTATTGCACCAACTTAAACTCTTCTCGCAAAGTTTTTGGTCAAGATATCACTTGTTTGCACTTCTTCCCCCCTTTTTCGACACCCACACCAGGTAGCACCTGTAAGCAGTGTGCATCTACACAAGAAAGTATTAACAATAATGGGTTAGAACATATTAAGTTTGTCTCTGGTAATGTAGTAGGAATCACATATTTTCAACAATTTCCTGAAGTATGGAATTATCAAGTGTGCCTGTGGTCATTGTTAGAAGACTAAAAGCCAGCTTAGACTGGTAGATATATTTTCTTTAGCTAAGCAGTAGGGCAGATAGAACCAACTGTATAGCCTAAAAAAGACAGCCATTTTCAGATGAGTATTAAATATTTAGTTAATGTGTTTAACCACTTGAGGACCACAGTGTTAAACCCCGCTAGTGACCAGGCCATTTTTTTACTAATTGTGCCACTGCATGCTTTAAGGCCTAGCTGCAGGGCCCCACGACTCAGCACACAAGTGACCCCCCCTTTTCTCCCCACTGTTTACTCTCCAGTTTTTTTTTTTTTAATATACATTTTTATTTTTATTTTTTTTTAATAAATGTACCTATTTTTTGTATTTATTTTATATTCCCCCCTCCCTCCCTCCCCCTGCCAGCCAGTCAGTGTGATTGGCTGGACAGCCGATCACTTCCCTGCCTACAGAGGGGACATCCGTGTCACACGGCTCGCAGTGCTGTACAGGGTTATTAGACGGCGCTCGGAGATTGAGACTGAAGCCGGACAGAGCTCCGCCTTCCAAGTAGAGATGTGCACGCATTAGCGTTTGCAATCTCCTGCTAGCCCAATTCCAAGCCATTCACGCCAATTGACGTGGAGTGGTCCTGGGGCTGCCGCCGCATTCATGCCAATTGGTATGGAGCGGTCGGCAAGTAGTTAAATGAGCGCATATTTGTCGTTGGATTCTGCTGAATTAAGAATTCCGCGATTCCGGACGGAATTTGGTGATTCCGTTCCCTTGTGACGGAACGGAATTGCTATATCACTATGACGGAATTTCCCCGGAAAATTGTGAAATTCCGCGGAATTTTATGGAATGCAAATTTTTTTCCCCACCAAACTGATTTCTGCCTAATAATAAGAATTTCTGCTCGACAGACTTCCTTATTCCCTCCCTTCATCCCTCCTCCCACTCTTCCGGTGGAGGGTCTTGTCTTCCAGGGAATTGTAGGATTTCAAAAGCCAGCTTACATACATTGGCCAGGAATCTAACCCAGGCCTAGTGCTTGATAGGCAGTTCTCCTCACCACTATACCACCACCAACACTACGTGCTGAAGCCAGCCTAGCATGTACCATTATGATATAGCCAAGAGAAAAATTAGCTTGCTTAGGGATTTGTAGGAAGCCAACTAACAAACATTGGCCAGGAATCGAAACCAGGCCTACCGCTTGGTAGGCTGCTATCCTAACCATTATAAGTAGCTTTATTTAATAATATTATACAATGTATGGCGCCAATACTTAACTTGGAAATAAAAGTGTATTTTTTAAATTTTGAATCCACCACTTATTACCAGCCAACAATTTCATACATAACATTAATATACCCTTTTGACATACTTATTTAAAAAGTTCAGTCCCTAAGGTAACTATTTATGTATTTTTTTAATTGTCATTTTTTTTATATGTATATAATTCATTTAGGTATTTATGGAAGAGTGTGATAGGTAAGGGGTTAATTTTAAATGTATGTGTAGGTTTTTATTAGAATAAATACATGTACTGTAAGTGTAATTTTACTATTTGGCCTCAAGATTTCCTTACACTTTTTTTTCTGTCAGCCCACTATAAGTACGTGAACAGGAAGTAATGCGTGGATGTGTTGCTTTGTTCTGTTACAATAATCGTGGCATCTCATTGATGCCAGCGATCATTGACATGGAGACTTAGATTAATGAATGGGAACTGTGTTCACATTCATTGATCTCCTCTCTAATGGGCGGTGATGAGTACCTGCACGGGAGTGATTGGCGGCCATTTGCGGCAATAGACATATACCTACGCCCCTGGGAAGGTACTGAAGTCCTGCGGGGCGTAGATATACTGCTGTGAAAGGCATAAATGGTTAAGAAGTTATGGATTTCAGTGCCAGTTAAACATTGGAATCCTTCAAGCACACTGTTAATATCAATTGATATGGAGCACTAAATCCTGCTAAGGCCATTCCAAGGTATTTAAGCACAGAGAGAAAAGAGTTTGTTAATGATAAGCACTGTAGAGCACATATAGAGGTGATAATTACCAGCAAAGCACTAATGAAATGCTAATACAGTGGTTGATCAAAGGCCCGGGTGAGCCCGTGTGGCCCAGGCCAGAATGCGGTTGCGAATCTTGATGGATGAACTTCCCACCAAGTGATCACCAGGGAAATATTGAATCTGCAGAAAAGCATTTGCAAAGTTGTGTGTTCAAGAACATGGGAATTTATGGGAAAAACATGATCCCCATTGGCCATTCAAACCAAGCTGGCCATTATGGGCCAAAAGTTTGCTTTTCTGAGCAAATCCTTAAAATATGCAAATATACTGTATGTAGACATGCTCAACAACATTGATCGAACTTTACATTGAACATTGATTGAGCATTGATTGTACATTAAAGTGGACCAGAACTCGTATAAATAAAAAGCTTTATATATACCTGGGGCTTCCTCCAGCCCCATATGCTCCGATCGCTCCCACGCCGTCATCCTCAGTCTTCTGCAGCGTTGGTTTCGGGTCCACGCACTTCTGTCAGTCAAAGCCAGTCTGACGTAAGAGAAGTGTGCCCTCTACGTATCTCTCCAGCAGCAGCATACGCAAAGAGCGCACTTCTCCTGCGTAGACTGGAGCCGACTGATGGAGGTTTGGGGACCTGGTACCGGCGCTACAGAAGATTGAGGATGGCGGCGTGGGAGCGATCGGAGCATATGGGGCTGGAGGAAGCCCCAGGTATGTATTTTTTTTTTATGAGCTCGGAGTCCTTTTAAAGAGGAGCTGTCAGCCATACTACCTCAGGAAAAAAAACAACAACATATACATAGATAAATACTTGCTCTATTTACATAACATTGCATTGTCCACATTTTGATTTTAGTGATTTTTCTATGGTAAAAAAAGAGAAGGATTCTCCATTTTAACTGTGTCTATCTTGAAGCCAATCCTGATGTCCTCCCTTACTCTCTTTTGCTTGATTGTGTATGCATTGCCTGCCCTCCTCCCAGTCTTTAAGCTCTCCAACCCAGCTCTGCATGGAAAGTGCATTGCTTCAGCATTAGAGATGGCCCGAACCTCCGATTTTCGGTTCGCGAACCTCCCGCGAAAGTTCGGTTCACTCAACCTTTTTTCTGCCAACCGCAATAGACTTCAATGGGGAGGCGAACTCTGAGAAATAGAAAAATTATGCTGGCCACAAAAGTGATGGAAAAGATGTTTCAAGGGGTCTAACACCTGGAGGGGGGGGGGGGGCATGGCGGAGTGGGATAGATGCCAAAAGTCCCCGGGAAAAATCAGGATTGGACTCAAAGCAGCGTTTTAAGGGCAGAAAGCACATTGAATGCTAAATTGCACGCCTAAAGTCCTTTAAAACATCTTGCATGTGTATGCATCAATCAGGGAGTGTAATTAGAATACTGCTTCACACTGACACACCAAACTCACTGTGTAACGCACCGCAAACAGCTGTTTGTGTAGTGATGGCCATGCTGGACTGGTGGGCACCATGGCCAGAGTGCAGGCGATAGCGGTTTTCAAGCCCATATGGTAGTTAGGCATAGGTAGGTGTCCCAGTAGTTAGGCATAGGTAGGTGTTCCCGTATAGGTAGGTGAATATGTAAAAAGAGAGGAGCGCTCTGAGATTTCCAGCAATGATAGGTCAATTAACACTAGGAAAGGTCTCACCTAGTATTAGTGTGGCCGGTACAGCGTACTCAGCCGCGATTCGCATGCGTCCCTCTTAGGCAGCCGGGGACCGGGCTCTCCGTGGCAGCAAGGCAGAGACAGGGCGGAGGCGACGTCACCAGCTCCAGACCTCCTTGCGATGGTAGCGAGGACGTCTGTTCAAACACACGCTGGAAGGCGTGGTGAGCAGCGTCCAATTATCTGTGAATGGTGAAAATAGAGGCAGGGGAATAGACTGGCCACAGTGTTCAATATGGCACAAAATACATATGGGACTATAAAATAAAGGTTTATTAAAATGACAACGCGTTTCCCGGAGGAACATCCTCCGCTTTCTCAAGTCTTGAGTGACCCAGTCTGGCAGTCCTGTGCACCTTTTCTCTACCTTTTGTACCAGTTCACCGGGAACCGTTTGTCGGCGAACCATTCGGGCTATCTCTACTCAGCATGAGAAATTTTGGCCAATCAGAGAGGAACAGAGAGGTGTAGGAGGGGAAAACATGAGGGAAAGAGCCTTCAGCCAATCAGGCTGCATTAGTTAAGTCTGAGGGGAAATAAAGAAGCAAAAAAAGACAACCCAGCATTCCCTGCAACTTCCTTTCTGCCGCAATGTACCAAATACTGTAAGTCAGGTAAACTGGGGAATGATCATTTATCAACAAGAAAAGTAATAGTGATTTTTAACTTTTGGATTGCCTGGTTAGCATCCTTTTTACTTGTTTACCAGATACAAATAAAGAATTTGATGTTATGCCCGACAGTTACACTTTAAACGTTTGAGGACCACAGGCATACACCAGGCCATTTTTTTTTGTTACAATTCAGCACACTGCAGCTTTAAGAGTTTGCTGCACAGTCATACAACTTAGCACACAAATGACTCTGCCCTCATTTTCTGCCCAACAACTTTTTGCTGGTGGGATCTAATTGCTGCTGTGATTTTTATTTATTTTTAAAAATAATTTTATTTCTTTTTTTTTCTATTAAAAATGACTATTTTTTTACATTTATCCCTCCCACCTCCCCTTCCTCCCCTCGATATCCAATAACAGTGATCGCTTCTCATAGGCATCAGCCTACTGTATAAGAGGGACTGCTTTGTGAGCCTCTCCTGGGGACAGCTCAGTGACAGAGCTTTTCCCCATACAGCGCTGCACTAGATCGCAGCACTGTATAAACACTTTTTTTTCCAGCAGCTGGCAGGTTGTTTACATAATTTACTCAGTGGGGATGCGCAATCCCTGCTTATCTCCACCACCAGGACTTGACGCCAATCGGCATTAGGCAGTCCTGGGGAGCCACCTTCCCGACGCCGATTGGCGTTAGTCGGTCGAGAAGGGGTTATATAATAATAAACAGTTGTAATATGGTGTGGAGGAAATGCTGCACATGTGTATTACAACTGCCTACTGAGCTTGCGGCAAGGAAAGGAGAGGAGGGTGGAGAGGGCGCTTGCACAGCAGATGACATGGAAGGCTCACAAAGAACTATAAACAATATTTGTGCCACAGGTAGACCTTTATTTACATGCCCTCAAACAAATAGCAACTACCAACAACCCCTCCCCCCCCCCCCCCCAAAAAAAAAGACAGGATAAAAAAGCCAGCCTTTTAATGGAGTCTTTGGCCATTAAATTATATGGTGTACTGTATACACATAGTTCAGCACAGCTTTAATGAAACAGTAAAACAATTTTACCTTATTTAGAATAACCAGGTTCAAAATGCAACAGTGCATTTTATTAATTCTAATAATATCTTTTCTCCACAGTTCATTTTTAAATGTATATTCATTTGCATGTGTATTATGAATTTGTGTACATATGTACATTATATTTATCTGCAGTAATTGGAAAAACTCTTTGTAGTTCAGTGCCCCCCCCCCCATTAACCATTGATAATTTTAATAATATACATTGTATATTGCAGTTATTTAACTCATTTATATATTTGCCCTTCTCCCTTTGTCAAAAAAGTTTAGTGAAATCGATATGCTGTTTGTCAATCAATGAATCGTGACAAATCCAAATGCAATGTTCTCTTTCGTTATTACCATGTTATTGTTCATTAACCAGTCTTATTGTCATCCGAAGTGCTTTCTGATATTTCAAAAGTTTTTTTTTTTCCTTTTTCAAGCCTGAATGATTTTTGCTAGCTCAAGTAATTTAACTTGCGCTTTGAATTCATGGATTTATATTTGATTATAATTCAATGTATGGCTTATAAATTCAACTGAAGTAGATTAAATATTTATTTCTCCACCCTAATAAAAAGGTCCTGCACTGGTCCTCCTCTGTACTCCTTGAATTTTTTTTTTTTTTAGCACAGTAATAATTTTGTTTCCTCAGCTTTGATATTCAGTTAAGCAGACTAGAAGAAGGTCATGGAGAAACAATATCATTAACTGGTACCACAAAAACCTATGAATGAATTTCTAAAAGTCACTTACAGATAGAGTTTTTGTTATGTCCTCCTGAATACGGGACTTTGTTTTTGTTCAACGAGAACCAAGTTGCAGTAAAATTCAGGACACCTAGTTTGGGCAATCATCAGCACTGATAATGATAATTTTGTGGCTTTGTATTTAGCAATAGAGGTAAGTAAAGCTGGTGATTGATTGCTGCTCACCCAACCCACCCCTAGGATTTGGGCCAGTGTGCAAACCTTACTGGAATATGTAGTTATATTGAGGAGTTAACTAATCAATGCAACCATTTAAACCTAATTTCTGAATCCCCTTTCTTCTTAGCCGACAGGTGCTGGATCTTTTCTAGGGGTAGCTGTGAACCTAAAAAATCAGGGGGAGTGGCCAAAAACCAGGGGAATGGTCAAAAAGGGGCATGTCCATACACTGGAAAGTGGGCGTGTATAGGTAATAAAGTTGCCCCAGTATAGGTAGTATAGTTCCCCAGTATAGGTTGTATAGCTACCCTAGTATAGGTAGTATAGTTGCCCCAGCATGGGTAGTATAGCTGCCCCAGCATGGGTAGTATAGCTGCCCAAGCATGGGTAGTATAGCTGCCCCAGCATGGGTAGTATAGCTGCCCCAGCGTGGGTAGTATAGCTGCCCCAGTGTGGGTAGTATAGCTGCCCCAGCATCGGTAGTATAGCTGCCCCAACATAGGTAGTATAGCTGCCCCAGTGTAGGTAATATAGCTGCCTCAGCATGGGTAGTACAGCTGCCCCAGTGTAGGTAGTAAAGCTGCCCCAGCATAGGTAGTACAGCTGCCCGAGCATAGGTAGTACAGCTGTCCCAGCATAGGTAGTACAGCTGCCTTAGTGTAGGTAGTACAGTTGCCCCAGTGTAGGTAGTATAGATGCCCCAGTGTAGGTAGTACAGCTGCCAGTGTAGGTAGTACAGTTGCCTAAGTGTAGGTAGTATTGCTGCCTCAGTGTAGGTAGTACAGCTGCCCAAGTGTAGGTAGTACAGCTGCCCCAGCTGCCCCAGTGTAGGTAGTATAGCTGTCCCAGTGTAGGTAGTACAGCTGTCCAAGTGTAGGTAGTACAGCTGCCCTAGTGTAGGTAGTGTTGCTGCCCCAGCCTGCTCCCACGGCCGCAGCTCATGCACCCTTCTGAGCTGGTGGCCGCTACCTCTGTGCCTGTTTCTGCCACCTCTTCTCCTGCGTCAGGCGTCTTCTGTGCTTCTCCCCGCCTTCTCTCTCTCTGTAGTGCTACAAGAAAATGGCTGCTGATGTCCGCATTTGTGGACATCAGTGGACGTTTTCTTGTAGCACTACAGAAGGGAGAGAGAGTGGGGCGGTGAGCGGCTGCTGCTGCTGGTGCTCAGAGGGTGCATGGACAAGTTTAGGGGGTGCTTCAGCACCCCAAAGCACCCCCTTGGCACCACCCATGCACAGAAATGCTTAGATCTACATTTTATCTCAGCACTGGCCACTCTCACTGTATGATGCTCAGTAGACCAGAAACCACCATACTCAATGTCAATTAACATCAGGAGTTCAGGACTAGATTCCAGACAGCGGTCGTGCAGCCCACATTGTGTCCAAAGTCCAACCACACAACTGGGACATGGCAGTTTTCAGCCCAGACACCTCCAAAAAAATTAAATTGTTTTGGGTTAAATATAGGTGGTATCAGCACAGCAGTAGTGGCCTGTGGCACCCTGGCGGTGGGAGCAGCAAAGGCAGGCAGAAGGAGCAGGGCAATGCAGCAGCAGCAGGTCTAATGTCTGCCAGTAGCATGCCGGATGTGGCACTTGGCAGTGGCACGTGGCACATAGCACTTGGCATGTGGCATGTACCATGTGCAAAGTGCCACGTGCCACCGGCCACGTGCCACCTGCCACGTGCAAAGTACCACGTGCAAAGTGCCACGTGCCAAGTGCAAAGGGCCACGTGCCAAGTGCCACATGCAACGTGCCATGTGCAAAGTTCCAAGTGCCACGTGCCAAGTGCCAAGGGCCACGTGCCAAGTGCCAAGGGCCATGTGCCAAGTGTAAAGGGCCACGTGCCAAGTGACAGTCAGACAGCAGAGGAGAAGATACTAACTGTCACACGGGCACTGCTCAGCAGCACAGCAGTTCTGTAGTAAGCTAACACAGTAGTATTACTACTCTAACAACTACTAGCACTGACTGCAGTACTACAGTACTAACTACACAATAACACAGTAATCATATTCCCTAATCCCTAACCTAACCTATACTGTACCTTGCTAAGGCTAATAGCTGGCCAGCAGGCAGCAGCTGGCCTGGTCTGTGCACAGCACACACACAGACACATAGCAGCTACAGCAGCACTGGAGCTCACGCTCTCACTGTCACACAATGAAATCAAGCTAATTAACAATGCAACAATAGTGTAGTGATAGTGAAGGGGTTAATCACTGAACAGGTTTAGGTTTATCACTGTGTAAGCACTTGCTAGGCCAGCAGCACTGGAGTATGTCTCTCAGTAAGCATTCACAAGCAAGGATGATATTTCTCATCATGGCAGCCCTCCTTATTATACAGGGGGGGGGGGGGGGGTGGCCAGGGTTCCTTTCTGTGATTGGGTGCCAGGGCTTAGGCTGGGAGCCCTCTGATTGGCTGAATGAGGTCAGGTGGGGCTGGCCATAATTCCCTTCTGTGATTAATTGGTAGGGCTTCTGCTGTGAGCACTTTGATTGGCTTAATGATGTCATCTCCTTAGTTACAGTATCTCAATAGTCAGATTTCCGTGGATATCCATGGATATCCGCATTGCCACCAGCCAACTATCTGCAGATAGCTATCCGGATTTCCACAGAAATCCGGAATCCGAATCTGAATCGGATAGCTGAAAAAAGGTTGGATATCCGGGTTACCCAGATATCCGGAATCCGGATGAGCAGCACTGATTGACACCTTTGTAATGCCATATATTTTTTTATGAATAGTAACAATTATAAGATGTATTACCAGGAGAGTCAAAGTTCTCTCGACACTGCTGTATAAACTTTTTCTTTTATTTTTTCAAGTGACTAACATCATAGTTGATCTTGAGGGCGAGGCATGTGGCACAAAACCAATATCTAAGAGGCATTTGTCTCTTCTGTAAACATAAGCTTTATAACAGTGGTGTTGAGTGCTTTGATGGCTATATAATAAGTAACCTAAATTAGGCATCACAGTGCTAGTTGCCTCAAAGGGATACTGTAGGGGGGTCGGGGGAAAATTAGTTGAACTTACCCGGGGCTTATAATGGTCCCCCACAGGCATCCTGTGCCCGCGCAGCCACTCACTGATGCTCCGGCCCCGCCTCTGGTTCACTTCTGGAATTTCAGACTTTAAAGTCTGAAAACCACTGCGCCTGGGTTGCCATGTCCTCGCTTCCCCTGATGTCACCAGGAGCGCATGGCGCAGACACAGACCATACTTGGCCTGCGTAGTACGCTCTTGGTGACATCAGCGGGAGTGAGTACACGGCAACGCAGGCGCAGTGGTTTTCAGACTTTAAAGTCTGAAATTCCAGAAGTGAACCGGAGGCGGAACCGGAGCATTGGGGAGTGGCTGCGCGGGCACAGGATGTCTGTGGGGGACCATTAGAATCCCCGGGTAAGTTCAACTCATTTTCCCCCAACCCCCTACAGTATCTCTTTAAAGGAGTAATATAGACTAATAACAGTAACCAGTAGTGATGCTCAAATACCCCTTTTTAAAATTCGAGTTTGGTCGAATTCGAATAGTAAATTATTCGAGGTCAGTCGAATATTCGAGTCGAATAATTTTTACTATTCGATTCGACCTCGGACTTCGAGCTCACTATTCGAGTCGGTATTCGAGCTCACTATTCGAGCTGACTATTCGAATTGGCCTTAAATAGCTTCCAACACTTGTTTTGAGGGTGAATGATGCAAGAAACATCTTTTTTTCCAAGTAACAACAGCAAGTGATTATGTGGGGATGTTCCTTTAAAAAAAAATGTGGAAAGAGAAGTTGTGTCCTTAATTTTGTTCAGTAGTGTTACTGTATATACTTGTTCTTCTTCTTCTTTATCTTTCTTCTTCTTCTTCTAGATCTTCTTCTTCTATATCTTCTTCTTCTTCTTCTATATTGTCTTCTTCATCATCTTCTTCTTCTTCATCTTCTTCATCTTCTTCTTCATCTTCATCTTCTTCTTCTTCTTCATCTTCATCTTCTTCATCTTCTTCTTCTTCATCTTCTTCTTCTTCATCTTCATCTTCTTCTTCTTCTTCTTCTTCATCTTCTTCTTCTTCTTCTTCATCTTCTTCTTCTTCTTCTTCTTCTTCTTCTTCATCTTCTTCATCATCTTCTTCATCTTCTTCTTCTTCTTCTTCATCTTCTTCTTCTTCTTCATCTTCTTCTTCTTCATCATCTTCTTCATCTTCTTCTTCTTTTTCATCTTCTTCTTCATCATCTTCTTCATCTTCTTCTTCATCTTCTTCTTCATCTTCATCTTCTCCTTCTCCTTCTTTTTCAATATCGTCTTCTTCTTCTTCACGTATTTCTCTTTTCAATTTTTTTTTAAAGAAATGCAGCTATTTTTGAGCGTAACAAATAGCTGGTGGGCGCACGCATGTTGGAAGCGCCATTGTATGTGCTCCCTGGCAGTGGAAACACAAAGACAGCAGGAGGTAAATTCAGCAGCAGGAGGAGGAGGATGAGTGTGTGGCAGCAGGCAGTCAATGAGGCAGGCAGCTCGCCGTGACATAATAGCCCTGGTACCTAGCGGTGATACCAGGGCTGTAAATAAACACAACAGGAGGTCCCAGACAGCGGTCGTGCAGCCCACATTGTGTCCAATACACAACTGGGACAACACAGTTTTCAACCCGGGCACCTCAGAAAAATTAAACTTTTTTTTTTTTTTAATGGTTTGTTTGGTTTTGGTTTTGCAACCAATATAGCTATTGTTTGACGTAATAGCTGGTGGCAGAGTGGCAGCAGAAGGTAATTCTGTGTACCCTGGCAGTGGGAAACACAGACAGACAGCAGCAGCAGGAGGAGGAATGGAGGAGTAGGCGAGCAGCTATTGTTTGACGTAATAGCTGGTGGCAGAGTGGCAGCAGAAGGTAAATCATCTGTGTACCCTGGCAGTGGGAAACACAGACAGACAGCAGCAGCAGCAGCAGGAGGAGGTATGGAGGAGCAGTGTGAGTGTGGCAGCAGGTAGGCAGCGTGACATAATAGCCCTGGTACCTAGCGGTGATACCAGGGCTGTAAATAAACACAACAGGAGGTCCCAGACAGCGGTCGTGCAGCCCACATTGTGTCCAATACACAACTGGGACAACACAGTTTTCAACCCGGGCACCTCAGAAAAATTAAACCTTTTTTTTTTTTTTTTTAATGGTTTGTTTGGTTTTGGTTTTGCAACCAATATAGCTATTGTTTGACGTAATAGCTGGTGGCAGAGTGGCAGCAGAAGAAGGTAATTCTGTGTACCCTGGCAGTGGGAAACACAGACAGACAGCAGCAGCAGGAGGAGGAATGGAGGAGTAGGCGAGCAGCTATTGTTTGACGTAATAGCTGGTGGCAGAGTGGCAGCAGAAGGTAAATCATCTGTGTACCTTGGCAGTGGGAAACACAGACAGACAGCAGCAGCAGCAGCAGGAGGAGGTATGGAGGAGTAGTGTGAGTGTGGCAGCAGGTAGGCAGCGTGACATAATAGCCCTGGTACCTAGCGGTGATACCAGGGCTGTAAATAAACACAACAGGAGGTCCCAGACAGCGGTCGTGCAGCCCACATTGTGTCCAATACACAACTGGGACAACACAGTTTTCAACCCGGGCACCTCAGAAAAATTAAACCTTTTTTTTTTTTTAATGGTTTGTTTGGTTTTGGTTTTGCAACCAATATAGCTATTGTTTGACGTAATAGCTGGTGGCAGAGTGGCAGCAGAAGGTAATTCTGTGTACCCTGGCAGTGGGAAACACAGACAGACAGCAACAGCAGCAGGAGGAATGGAGGAGTAATGTGAGCAGCTATTGTTTGACGTAATAGCTGGTGGCAGAGTGGCAGCAGAAGGTAAATCATCTGTGTAGTGTACCCTGGCAGTGGGAAACACAGACAGACAGACAGCAGCAGCAGCAGGAGGAGGTATGGAGGAGTAGTGTGAGTGTGGCAGCAGGTAGGCAGCGTGACATAATAGCCCTGGTACCTAGCGGTGATACCAGGGCTGTAAATAAACACAACAGGAGGTCCCAGACAGCGGTCGTGCAGCCCACATTGTGTCCAATACACAACTGGGACAACACAGTTTTCAACCCGGGCACCTCAGAAAAATTAAACCTTTTTTTTTTTTATGGTTTTTTGGTTTTTGGTTTTGCAACCAATATAGCTATTGTTTGACGTAATAGCTGGTGGCAGAGTGGCAGCAGAAGAAGGTAATTCTGTGTACCCTGGCAGTGGGAAACACAGACAGACAGCAGAAGGGCAGTACACAGCAGCCCACTGTAGGTGTAAAATGTGTGGCTGCAGGCGACGTAATAGTCAAAGTGAACCAGGCTGGCTTAGTGAGCAGGAGCCAGGAGGTGGTAAAGGGTGGTAAGGCACATTAACGATGGTTCCGGCAGCCAGTTCATGTCCCCCTCTCGCCGACAACAGGGGTCAGGAACTCGCCTTCCACCCACGCCTGGTTCATCTTGAGAAACGTCAGTCTGTCCACAGACTTGTGAGACAGACGTGAGCGTTTCTCGGTGACCACGCCACCAGCTGCACTGAAGCAGCGCTCGGACAGCACGCTGGAAGGGGGGCAGGACAGCACTTCCAGGGCGTACTGCGCCAGCTCGCTCCAGATCTCCATGCGCTTGACCCAATACTCCATGGGATCAACAGGGGCATCGCTGTCAAGCCCGCTGTACGACCCCATGTAGTCAGCCACCATGCGGGTCAGGCGCTGGCTGTGACCGGAGGAGGATGCTGCTGCATGCATCTCCTCTCTAGTCACTGCTGCCGGAGCCTCTACAGTCCTGTAGAGCTCGTGGCTGAGAGACAGCAGGTCTGTGGGGCGCTTGCTGCTGCTGGATGCAGGCACCTGCTGCTGCCTCTGTGCTGGCTGCTGGACAGTGGGGGTGGAAGGCTGGGGGAAGGCTTCCTCCAAGCGCTCAACAAGGGCCTGCTGCAAGCTCCTTATTTGTTGCACTGGGTCTCCTCCTGCAGGCGGCAGGAACTGGCTCAACTTCCCCTTGAGGCGTGGGTCCAACATCATGCTGATCCAGATGTCCTCCCTCTGCTTCATCTGGATCACCCTGGGGTCCCTGCGCAGGCACGTCAGCATGTGCGCTGCCATTGGGAAGAGGCGGGCCACGTCTGCTGGCACATCGACGTCAGTGCTGTCCTCATCCTCCTCCTCTGCCGTCTCATCCTCTCTCCACCCCCGCACCAACTCAGCTGCGCTGTGCTGATCCCCCTCATCAGCAGCCAGGTCAGGGACCTCCACCAAGTCCTCCTCCTCCTCCCCCTCAGAGGTGGACTGCGCAGCTGGTTGCCGCTCCTGCTGGTCCAAGGCTGCCGCTCCCTGTTCCAGCAAAGCATCGAGGGCCCTGTTCAGCAGAGAAACCAGGGGCACCCACTCGCAGACCATAGCATGGTCCCTGCTCACCATGTTTGTGGCCTGCAGGAAGGGAGCCAGCACAAAGCACACCTGCTGCATGTGCCTCCAGTCATCATCGGGGACGATGGACGGGATGTTGCTGGTCTTGTCCCTTCTCTGAGCTGCGGAAACAGTGGCCAGGGCAAGGTACTGTTTGACAGCGTGCCTCTGTTCAACCAGACGCTCCAACATCGCCAGGGTGGAGTTCCAGCGAGTCGGAACGTCAAGGATCAGCCGATGGCGTGGCAGATCCAGCTCCTTTTGCACGTCTTCCAGACTCGCACAGGCTGCAGCCGAGCGCCGGAAGTGACGCACAACATTCCTTGCCGTTTCCAGCAGTTCGCCCATCCCCTGGTAGGTGCGCAGGAACTTCTGCACCACCAGGTTCAGCACGTGGGCAAGACAGGGGATGTGGGTCAGGTTTCCCCTGTCTATTGCGGCAACCAGATTGGCCCCATTGTCGGCCACCACCTCTCCGACTCTGAGGCCTCTGGGGGTCAGCCAAATCCTCTCCTGCTCCTGGAGTTTGGCCAACACATGGGTTGCCGTCAGCTTGGTCTTCCCAAGGCTGACCAAGTGCAGCAGCGCTTGGCAGTGGCGGGCCTTCACGCTGCTGCTGAGGCGGGGGGTTTGGCCAGGTGTGCCGGAGGATGGCAGAGGATCGGAGGAACCTGCTGCAGTTCCCCTGACCCTGCGGGGTGGCACCACCCACTGTGTTGCTGCTGCTGCTGTGCCCGCTGCTGCTCTCCCATCCTCACCCCCTTCCACCAAGCTGACCCAGTGGACAGTGAAGGACCGGTAGCGGCCTGTCCCGAAGCGGCTGCTCCAGGAGTCCATGGTGACGTGGACCCTTTCACCAACCGCGTGCTCCAGCCCTCGCTCCACATTGGCCATCACAAAGCGGTGCAGTGCAGGAATGGCCTTGCGGGCAAAGAAGTGTCTGCTGGGGAGCTGCCAGTCTGGGGCTGCGCAAGCAAGCAGCGCACGAATGTCGCTCCCCTCCTGCACGAGCGTGTACGGCAGGAGTTGGGAGCACATGGCCCGTGCCAGCAAGCCGTTCAGCTGCCGCACGCGACGGCTGCTGGGAGGCAGAGCCCTAACCACCCCCTGGAAGGACTCGCTCAAAAGGCTCTGGCGTGGCCTTTTGCTGACACGGGAATCAGCAGACACAGCAGAGGAGGCCACTGAGGACTGGCTGCCAGAACAGGCCTCAGTGTCGGCGGCAGGAGTTGCAGAGGGGGGAGGAGCAGTGCGTTTCCGCACTCCTGCTGGTGCTGCTGGAGGAGCAGGAGGGCGGGTGGCTGCTGTTGCTGCTGCTGCTGCTGAAGGCTGTGCAGTGATGGGTGTGGTGCCACTGCCAGCACCAGATGCCTTCAGCCTCTGGAACTCCTCATGCTGGTGGAAATGTTTAGCCGCAAGGTGGTTGATGAGCGAGCTGGTGCAGAACTTTAAGGGGTCTGCACCTCTGCTCAACTTCCGCTGACAGTGGTTGCAAGTGGCGTACTTGCTGTACACAGTGGGCATGGTGAAATATCGCCAGATTGGTGACTTAAACATCCCCCTACGGCATGGAAGCGCTGCTGCCTGTCTCCCTGTGGTGGTTGGGGGGGGGGCTTGGGGGGCTTGGGTGCGGCTGGTGGTGGTACTGGCAGATGCTGCTGCTGCTGCTGCTGAGCCTGAGACACCAGCAGGCTGTGGGACCTGCCTACTGCTGCTGCCAATGCTTGCAATGATGCGCCTCCTTGCAAGGCCCACAAGAGCATCCTCCTCCTCCTCCTCAGAGCTGCTGAGGACGACATCCCCTGGAGGTGGTGGCACCCAGTCTCTGTCTGTCACCGGGTCATCATCATCCTCCCCCTCCTGAAACATGTCCTGCTGGGATGAGGACCCCCCAAACTCCTCTCCTGATGCATGGATGGGCTGCTTGACTGTCGCCACAGTCTTGCTGTCCAATCCCTCATCCCCCAAAGTGCCCATCAGCATCTCCACCTCAAAATCGCCAACAACAGCAGACAATTGACTCATGATGCCTGGGGTCAAAAGACTGCTGAATGACAGGTCGCCAACTGATGGTGAACTGGCCTCCTCCCCAGGCCCTGCTGGGCGGCTGCTGCGAACAGGGGTGGTGGTGGTGGTGGTGGTGAGGGTGGAGGCCTCGGATGCAGAGCTGATGGCGGGCTGCTCATCCTCCGTCATGAGTTGCACCACAGTGTCTGCATCCTTTTCCTCAATGGGACGTTTCCGACCCGGCTGGAGGAAAATGGGAGCAGGTGCTACACGCTGCTGCTGCTGTGTCTCTGCAGCGTGAGTTGCAGATGCTCCTGCTGGGCGGCGCCCAAGGCGTCCACGGCCAGTGGCTATGGGAGGAATGTTAGCCACTGACGCTGCTGCTGCGGAACTGTGCATGGTGGCGCGCCCGCGGCCGCGGCTTGCCACAATGCTGCTCCCTCTCCTCCTGATTCCCTTGCTGCCCTTCCCCTTGCCCAAACCGCGCTGGCTGCCACTTCCAGACATCTTAAATGTTTTGGGCGTATAGACAAAAGTTTTGTAAAAGGGCGGGTGAAAAGTGGGGTACTTTAATGGAGTGGGTTGGTTGGTGAGGTGACTGAGTGAGTGTCCCCTAGTACAGTAAGTAAGTAGTAACAGTCAGGAAGTACAACTAGCAGTTACAATAATCAGTAGTAATCACAAGTAAATTTAGTGTGTGTACACTCAGACAGTGAGTGCACGCACGCAGGAGCTAGTAGCCTATGGACAGTGACTGAGTGTCCTAGACTCCTAGTACAGTAAGAGTAAGTAGTAACAGTAAGTAGAACTAACTAATTACGATAATCAATCAGCGATCAGAAGGAAATAGAGTGTGTGTTGTGTGTGTACACTCAGACAGTGAGTGCACGCACGCAGGAGCTAGTAGCCTATGAACACAGTGACTGAGTGTCCTAGACTCCTAGTACAGTAAGAGTAAGTAGTAACAGTAAGTAGAACTAACTAATTACAATAATCAATCAGCGATCAGAAGGAAATGGAGTGTGGGTGTGTGTACACTCAGACAGTGAGTGCACGCACGCAGGAGCTAGTAGCCTATGAACACAGTGATTGAGTGTCCTAGACTCCTAGTACAGTAAGAGTAAGTAGTAACAGTAAGTAGAACTAACTAATTACAATAATCAATCAGCGATCAGAAGGAAATGGAGTGTGGGTGTGTGTACACTCAGACAGTGAGTGCACGCACGCAGGAGCTAGTAGCCTATGAACACAGTGACTGAGTGTCCTAGACTCCTAGTACAGTAAGAGTAAGTAGTAACAGTAAGTAGAACTAACTAATTACAATAATCAATCAGCGATCAGAAGGAAATGGAGTGTGGGTGTGTGTACACTCAGACAGTGAGTGCACGCACGCAGGAGCTAGTAGCCTATGAACACAGTGACTGAGTGTCCTAGACTCCTAGTACAGTAAGAGTAAGTAGTAACAGTAAGTAGAACTAACTAATTACAATAATCAATCAGCGATCAGAAGGAAATGGAGTGTGGGTGTGTGTACACTCAGACAGTGAGTGCACGCACGCAGGAGCTAGTAGCCTATGAACACAGTGACTGAGTGTCCTAGACTCCTAGTACAGTAAGAGTAAGTAGTAACAGTAAGTAGAACTAACTAATTACAATAATCAATCAGCGATCAGAAGGAAATGGAGTGTGGGTGTGTGTACACTCAGACAGTGAGTGCACGCACGCAGGAGCTAGTAGCCTATGAACACAGTGACTGAGTGTCCTAGACTCCTAGTACAGTAAGAGTAAGTAGTAACAGTAAGTAGAACTAACTAATTACAATAATCAATCAGCGATCAGAAGGAAATGGAGTGTGGGTGTGTGTACACTCAGACAGTGAGTGCACGCACGCAGGAGCTAGTAGCCTATGAACACAGTGACTGAGTGTCCTAGACTCCTAGTACAGTAAGAGTAAGTAGTAACAGTAAGTAGAACTAACTAATTACAATAATCAATCAGCGATCAGAAGGAAATGGAGTGTGGGTGTGTGTACACTCAGACAGTGAGTGCACGCACGCAGGAGCTAGTAGCCTATGAACACAGTGACTGAGTGTCCTAGACTCCTAGTACAGTAAGAGTAAGTAGTAACAGTAAGTAGAACTAACTAATTACAATAATCAATCAGCGATCAGAAGGAAATGGAGTGTGGGTGTGTGTACACTCAGACAGTGAGTGCACGCACGCAGGAGCTAGTAGCCTATGAACACAGTGACTGAGTGTCCTAGACTCCTAGTACAGTAAGAGTAAGTAGTAACAGTAAGTAGAACTAACTAATTACAATAATCAATCAGCGATCAGAAGGAAATAGAGTGTGGGTGGTGTGTGTACACTCAGACAGTGAGTGACCGCACGCAGGAGCTAGTAGCCTATGGACAGTGACTGAGTGTCCTAGACTCCTAGTACAGTAAGAGTAAGTAGTAACAGTAAGTACAACTAACTAATTACGATAATCAATCAGCGATCAGAAGGAAATGGAGTGTGGGTGTGTGTACACTCAGACAGTGAGTGCACGCACGCAGGAGCTAGTAGCCTATGGACAGTGACTGAGTGTCCTAGACTCCTAGTACAGTAAGAGTAAGTAGTAACAGTAAGTAGAACTAACTAATTACGATAATCAATCAGCGATCAGAAGGAAATAGAGTGTGTGTTGTGTGTGTACACTCAGACAGTGAGTGCAGTGCGCACACGCAGGAGCTAGTAGCCTATATGAACAGTGACAGTGAGTGTCCCTACGGGTACAGTAAGAGTAAGTAGTAAGTAAGTACAACTAACTAACAATAATCTATCAGTAATCAGAAGGAAATAGAGTGTGTGTACACACAGACAGTGAGTGAGTGCACACACGCAGGAGCTAGCTAGTAGCCTATAAACAGTGACAGTCAGTGAGTGTCCTACTCCTAGTACAGTATAACTACAATACTATTAGTAAAGGACAGCAGAAATACTGGTATAGATGAGAGAAATAAACAGAGGACAGCTGCCCACAAAGGCAAGGCCCCCCTGAGGCCTAAACCTGTAAGCTTGCAGCAGCTGCCTGTCTCTAATGTAACACACAAGCTACTAACTAAAATACAATGTCTATCTAACTAACAACAATATAGGTGTATATGGCAGGTGTAGGTGAGCAAAAACGCTAGGTAAATGATCACAATAGAGCACTTGCTAAGCCAAAGCACAAAGGAGCAACTCTCTCTCTGTACAAGTCTCAGGCAAGCATGGAGAAACGGAACATGGCGGCCGCTATTTATAGGGTAGGGGCTGGCCAGGGTCCCCCTCTGTGATTGGCTGCCGTCAGAGGGCCTGGGAGCCCTCTGATTGGCTCTAAGGACATCAATCTGGGCTATGACGCTATTCGAGCTCGGTACCGAGCTCGAATAGCGCCGGGTTGCTCGAATAGCTCGAATAGTGAATGGGCTATTCGAGTGTACTCGGATAGCCCATTCGAATAGCTCCAGCTATTCGGAGCTCGAATACCGAGCTCGAATAGCTGAAAAAGAGCTCGAATATTCGAGCTACTCGAATATTCGAGCTCTGCTGAGCACCACTGGTAACCAGTGCTTCTTGCTTGGCTGGATAGTCTATTGCTTAATGAGGACACAGGAGGCCTAGGTTCAATGCCCCGCTCTTGATATTCAGTAAGCCAGCGTCTATCCAGTACAATTAGTGTGAAAGAGGCACCCTGGTGTTTTATAAAAGCATTTAAAAACTGTTTAAAACAACAAGAAATTTGAGGTGGCTTACCTCAGTGACGAAAAATCTTTGTGTTAACAAAGGATTTTATTAGTCGCGCAGGCAGCGTGTTTAGCGGGTCTGAGCCCGCTTCCTCAGGCCAGTATCCAGCTAAACTAAATAATAGATTTTTATAAAATCACATTGTTCAAGTGGGATCATACCCATAGCATTACATTAGCAACTTCTTTTCAAATCTCAAAGCACTCAGAAAAGTACTCCTAGTGGACACTGCTACTGCCTACTGAGTATGCTCTAGTGGCTGCCGTGCAAGTGCTTTGAGTCTGACAGTAGGAAAGTGCTATACAAATATTGGAATTATTATAAAAAGTAGTGAAAGTAAGCCCACAGACTACTTTTTAAAGTGATGTGGGAAAAACTTATCAACAGGTCATATGAAAAAAAAAAATATTTGCTATCTGGCTATCTATAAAGTGGTAATCATGCTGATTGACCCTTTATAAATACTAAGATCATCACATCATGATCAAAGATACTTATGAAAATGTCCACAGCGCTTAAAAGATAAATATCTTTAATAATCCAAATTCATAAAACAATGATAATTGATCCTAGGCCACAAGAAAACTTATAGCACCTTCCCCACTCTGTACAAACATTCAACTCTCACACCACTCGCTCTGTCTCACTGCAGTGAGTGCGTGCAAAAATGCCGTAAAAAATAGGGATCCCAGTAAAGAATCAAAAAAACCAAAGTTCCACAGGCACATGAATAAAAGGTTCAAATTGTAGGCGTCGCACTGATTCCAATGCAAGTCCCAGTCAGCCTGCCTGCCCAGCAGTAGCTGACCCAAAGTTCAATCTTCAGTCAAATTGGCAATAATGTTGCTCATACGTTACCCTCCTGAATTGGGGCAAGATCACGGCTCCACGTTCTGCCTCAATCCGTCACCCGTTTGGCCAGTTACGTGGTTGCGGAGAGGCTAGTTGTATAGCACTGTCGGGGCTAGATTCCGGATAGATGCGGAAGTGAAACGCTCCACAGCGGTGGATTAGTTTTCAGTGACGTCACTCTAACGTGCGGCGCAGGGTTGCTGACGTTTCAAGGGGTACGCCCCTCTTCCTCAGAGCTGTCCATTCGCCGCCAGTCCACCGCTTATGAGCGTCCACTCCTCCTCAGAACTCCGCCCCTTCACCATGGAGATTAATCAGCATATTATGACTTCCTCATTCCTCTATTAGCACGCAGTATAACCCCTCTGCATTACACATAGGTAGTCACTGATGTTTGTTTGATACTTGGCATTTACTCAGCATTTCTCCGGCATTTTCAACGTTTCTTAGCATTTTCTCAGCATTTATATAGCCTTTTTATGGCGTTTTTTTTTTTGAAATGTGTAACCTATGTGTAATGCAGAGGGGTTATACTGCGTGCTAATAGAGGAATGAGGAAGTCATAATATGCTGATTAATCTCCATGGTGAAGGGGCGGAGTTCTGAGGAGGAGTGGACGCTCATAAGCGGTGGACTGGCGGCGAATGGACAGCTCTGAGGAAGAGGGGCGTACCCCTTGAAACGTCAGCAACCCTGCGCCGCACGTTAGAGTGACGTCACTGAAAACTAATCCACCGCTGTGGAGCGTTTCACTTCCGCATCTATCCGGAATCTAGCCCCGACAGTGCTATACAACTAGCCTCTCCGCAACCACGTAACTGGCCAAACGGGTGACGGATTGAGGCAGAACGTGGAGCCGTGATCTTGCCCCAATTCAGGAGGGTAACGTATGAGCAACATTATTGCCAATTTGACTGAAGATTGAACTTTGGGTCAGCTACTGCTGGGCAGGCAGGCTGACTGGGACTTGCATTGGAATCAGTGCGACGCCTACAATTTGAACCTTTTATTCATGTGCCTGTGGAACTTTGGTTTTTTTGATTCTTTACTGGGATCCCTATTTTTTACGGCATTTTTGCACGCACTCACTGCAGTGAGACAGAGCGAGTGGTGTGAGAGTTGAATGTTTGTACAGAGTGGGGAAGGTGCTATAAGTTTTCTTGTGGCCTAGGATCAATTATCATTGTTTTATGAATTTGGATTATTAAAGATATTTATCTTTTAAGCGCTGTGGACATTTTCATAACTATTTAAAATTGAGGTTTTTGGGGATCGCCTGGTCCAATCAGCTGCTGAATTAAACCAATTGGCGCAAGCTGCAACTCACAGTTTAAAATGATCAAAGATACGTTGAGACGTTTTGATAAAAGTGGCAATTACTTAAAGCGGTATAAAACCCTGACATAATATTCAATAAAAACATGTTTTCCTACTTTTTATATGCCATACTGGTATCATATTTGCTTTTGTGCATAAGTATTAGTATTCATTTAGAAATTATACGTTCCCAAAGTACACTTTTTTTGCTGTGAAGGCTGGCTTTGCATTTTATTTATAACTGCTTTATTCATGTTCTAACAAGCAGAAATGCTTTCTAAATTGTCTGACTTTGTTCAGGGGACCCGGCAGTGTAGGAGAAGTGTTTATTTACATTCCTCACTTGATACAATTAAACACAAGATAACATTATCTACAACTTCGGATGCGTCCAGATTTCTCTGCACTGAACTTTCAAGTCCTGTGTGTAACCCTTTGAATGCTGTTCTAGTAAAAAAAATGCTGGTTGCATATAATATGCTGTAAATAATCAATTAGAGCAAAGAAGAAATGGGTTTCATTCCGCTTTATGGTAATCTAAAATACAATGGAGTTTAAGCTGAAACTCTGAACATCACATAGTTTTTAGTGGTAAATCTAAGAAATTTTTTTAAGCAGTGGGTCAAACAGTTACATGACTAAATGTACTTCACGTTTACTGTTTTCTTTTTTTTTATTGTCTTTTTTATTTATTTATTTTTTTAGAAGGAATATGTATGTCATGATGTAAGAGCCTACTAATGTGTACAGCTAGCTTGTCAACACCACTCACCATAGTACAGATCACTTTTATTCAACAAGCAAAGCCGCTTTTAATTGAAACAACTTTTTTTGGACAGAGTAGAATCATTGTTAAAACAGCAAAGCTTTGTGTATGCTGCGTGAAGGTTTTTTTTTTTAATTTCCTTTTCAGGAGAGGTTACCAGCATCTGGCAAGGTAGAAATAGTAGCCCACGAGGGAGTTGAAATGAGTACAGTCTGTCATCCTGATGTATCTGTCATCTTAAACCCCTTTCAGGAGAGGTAAGCTTGACACGGCCGTGTCAGTCTTACCTTTTCTTCCTACGGCTTTAAATAAGGCCTGAGGCAGTCACATGTGACCAGTCACTAAGGGCTTTGGTGGCATTCCTATAGTGCAGCTTGTCTGCAGTCCAACAGCTGTTGTTTAGTGATAGATCAGTGAAGCAAAAAATTATGCCAGTATAAAAAATAGATCTTGAGCCACGGCACTCAGTCTTATAGCTTTGTTCTACATTAGCAGCGAACCTCTGGGATTCATTTACTTGTAATCATCTCTCACTGAGGGGGCAGAGCGTCTTTCATAGAGTGATGGCGGAGTCACCTTTGAAACAATTGCAAATGAGAAGAAATTATTTTCCAATCTACTCTCCCAGGATTAGGTTTGATAAACCAGCGCACGTTGGGAGCCTGCTTGGAATGTAAAACGTGCCTGCAAATATAGATTTTGTTAAGAATTTGTTTGCCCCCCTGTTGTGTTTAATTGTTGTTATGGCACGCTTTCCTTGTCGGTTATGAATATCTGATGCATTACAGAAATAATTTGAAACTAATTTTTTTTTATTATTATTATTACAGCATTCCCAAGATGCTAGAGCCGTTTATCCATAAGAACATCTTGTGTTGAAATGAACGTTGGAAACAGTGAGAGACTGAAGGAAGATGGCAAGACTTTGCTGATGGTTTGTAGGCATGAGAACTTAAGAGATGGAATAAGTATTACAATTTTTTTGTTTTCCTTACATTATTTTACTGAAAAGCTTTGATAAACCTACTGAATCTGACTTGCTATATTTAGTGTATTGCTATCGGGCACCGCCAGGCTGTAAAACTGGCAAAAAGGCAGCTCTCCAAAATGTAACTTAAAGTCTTAAAGTGTACCCGAAATGGTTTTAATGAAAAAAAAGGGACGCAGAGGCATGTTCCCATCTTAAGGACATGCCTCTGTGTACCCTCCACGGCGCTCTCAGTCCCCCCTATGCCACACTAGCCCCTCCGAATCAGTGCAAAAGTCTGCGTTATCGCGCGCAAATATCCGCGACCGTGGGACTTTGCACGTGCAAAAGTCCGCGAGCGGCACTTCGTGTGCTAACTGTTTAGCATGCTCGTGCTAACAGTTAGCACGGGTTTGTGAATCAAGCCCTTAGTTTGATCTGGATGATCCAGCGACTTTCTATAGGCCAAAATAACAAGGAACAGCAGAAGACAAATATTATGTTGTAGGCGTGATGAGACTAAATAATTAGTATTGATAGAAAAGTATTCACAAACTTAGGTTTGCCACTTAAAGCATCCACCAAGTGCACTAGTGGACAATTCCCCATCCCCACTCAAGGTGAAATGCATGTGGTGATCATATACAAGTTTTATACTAGCATACAATTTCAACCTCCCAACAGAGGTGAACTACAGTATACAATAACTAAAAAGTGCCCAAGAAATAAAATAATAAAAAAAATAAAAAAGAAAGAGGAAGTTGGTATTGGTTTTACTCCAATGAAAAGGACAAAAAGTACTTATTAAATATTTACAGAAGTGCTGATCATTGATGAGCAAAAATGCTGATATTCTTTTTGCTTTAATTTTCACAAAAATTATGTACAATTCAACAAAAATGCCATTGGAAATTATTTTGTAATATGTTTGTGATTGTTTGCATTTTTTGTGACTTTTTGCTCTAAAATAAACAATTTTCGCATTTTAGTTTCCTTTGACAATATTTTCTCAAAATCAAAAATAGCATTTTCGATGCGAAGATTACTTTGGTAAAAATTTGCAAGCAACACTGCTGCTGATAGGATCTTCATTGGAGGTAAGCCCATATCTACCTTGTCTTTAAAATAATTTTAATTAATTTTACAATCCTTGGGCATCCCATCTTTAGTTAACACACTAGGGGCTTGAATCACAAAGCGGTGCTAACCTACTTAGCACGCCTAAAGACTTTGGGCATGATAACCAGGGTGCTAAGTAGGTTAGCACCCTTTTTTGAAATCAGATCGCGCGCAAAGTCCTGCACAGTGCGGTGCGCGTGACACGTCGCATCGCGGTGCAATGAAAATGCATGGGGCAGGATGATATAGGCGTATCAGGTGCGCCATTTTCATCGCACCGCGATGCGATGTTTCGCCTGCGCTGTGCGCGCGAAAAAGGGACTTTGCGCTATTTATCACGCCTAAACTAACTCTAGGCGTGATACAGGGCATTTCACAAGCATGCTAACACTTAGCACTGCTTTGTGAACCAAGCCCTAGATAATCACGAATAGTAACCCTAAAAAGGTTAGTGTAAGGGCACTTAATATGCCAATTAGATTTGGATTTTGGCTTTGCTGTGTGCTTACAACCTTAGATTCCTGTAACAATATCCATCAATGCATAAACCAAGGTTAATCATTTCATATATATTGTAATGTTCTATATGTATGTTTTTCTCATACCATGTAAAAAATAAATAAAAATCAACAATTCAAAACCTACAAATAACTAATTTTGGTCAGCACTGCTGGCAATGCTGGCAACAAAGAGCTTATTGGGATAACAAATTGGCTGGTGCTCACTCCTGACTTCCTCATAAGAGGGTTGATGGGAAATGAGGGATATGAGATTCTGTTCAAGTGGACAGCTGTCTGTCCAGTAAAATTCCACTGTTGTCTGATCAGCAAATCAAACTATAGAAGTCAGTCAACCAGATATATATATATTTTATATGTTTATTGTAAAAAGTAGAGACATGCACAAAATGATGTTTAGTGCTAACCACTTCAGGACCACAGTGCTAAACCCCCCTAAAGATCAGGCCATTTCTTTCAAAATAGGCCACTACAGCTTTAAGGCCAAGCTGCAGGGCTGCACAACACATCACACTAGTGATTCCCTCCCCCCCCCCCTTTCTTCCCACTGACAGAGCTCTCTGTTGGTGGTGGGGTCTGATTCCTACCCTCCCCCGTGTTTATTTTTTTAACCAATATTTACCTTGTTTATTTTTAAATAAATATAACTATTTTTGTATTTTTCCCCCTCCCTCCCTCCCTGCAGTCAGCCAATCATGGCGATCTGCTGAGAACCGATTGCCTTCATGTGCCCCACGGCTGTCCCCATGTCACACAGCTGTTCCCAGTACAGCACTGCTGCAGATCACAGCGCTGTACTTAGTAAAAAGACGACGATTTTGCCGTCTAACAGTGTCCTGAGCAGCGATCGCCGCTCTGAGACTGAAGGCCAGGCGGAGCTCCGCCTCCCAAGCAGAAGATGCGTGCGCAGCATCTCCTGCAGTAGCCAGCCCCAGGACTTGACGCCAATTGGCGTTAGGCGGTCCTGTGGCTGCCGCCGTGATCACGCCCATTGGCATGACGCGGTCTTCAGGTAGTTAATGCAAATGTACAAACATATGTAATAATTATAATAATATTAATAACAAGGGAAGCTGACCCAGAGCTTTATTACCCAAGTGTACTCCGATTATCTAGTTTTGAACTTTTTAACATATTCAGATCCATTTTTAACTACGTTGAGGCTGCCTGTAACAGATTAATTTCTACAACAGAACCAACAGCAGTCCACTACAGGTCTGGCAATAATATATATTTCTATAAAACAAAACTGAACAGCATTGTGGAGGACATTCACATGACAGCAGGGAGATAAACCAACCTTGATATGTAATCTGACATTAAGTGGAAAGCTCTGTTTACTTGCTGCGATTCACAGGATGCAGCTTAGACCTCACCACTACTGTAAGATATTTCCTGACTTTTAAATAGAACAGCTTTTTTTCCAGAATCAGAATAGCAGCTGCAAATGTTTCTATGGTTGCCTCCGCTAAAGATCCATGATGACATTCCTTATGCAAAGTCAATAACAACGATCAATGAGCCAAGAATCTAGGCAAAGGGGATGTATGTCAAGTGAGGAGTAGATTTATCCAGCCCTCTGATGTTTCTGCCTAAAAGCCTAGAGCACTTTTCAATCTATCTATATGTATATGTGGAGAGCAGGCTATATATTTATAGCTAGGAGCTCCAGCTGATTGAGCTTTAGAACAATACCCCAATAAGAAGCGCCTAGATTTCTGCTTTGATGTTCTAGGACCAAGTATTTAACAGTAAGGCATAGCAGTTTAAAATAAGTGGCTTGTTTATAGTTTAGTTATTGATTTATAATGTTTAATTAAAAAAAAAAATCTTTCAAAAAAAAAATCTTTTAAAATATATCTTGTAATATTAATAGCAACATATTAACCACTTAAGGACCGCAGGCTTCAACCCCCCCTAAAGACCAGGCCATTTTTTGGAAAAATAGGCCACTGCAGCTTTAAGGCCTCGCTGCAGGGCTATACAACTCAGCTCACAAGTTATTCCCCCCTCCCCTTTTCTGCCCACCAACAGAGATTTCTGTTGGTTGGCAATGATCTCTCCCAGGGTGTTTATTTTTTATATAAATATTTATTGTTTTTATTTTTGAATAAATATACCTAGTTTTTTTAATTTTATATTTTTTATTATTTTACTCATCCCCCTTCCATCCCTGCCTCCCTCCCTCCCTCCCACAGCCATCCAATCAGTGCGATCAGCTGTCATGACAGCCGATCACTTCTGTCTGCCCCAGGGGGACAGCCGTGTCACACGGCTGTCCCCAGTACAGCGCTGCCGTGGGATCACAGCGCTGTACAGACTAATTAAATGGCAGTTTCGCTGTCTAACAGTCTACTAGCGGCGATTGCCACTAGGAGGCTGGTGACGGAGTGGAGCTCCATCATACAAGCAGGGATGCGTGCATCACCACACTCAATCTTCTGCAAAACAGGCCCACATAACCTTACGCCAACCGATAATCGATAATATTGACTTTATTTGTATTTTTTTAAATGTTTTTGTTTTAGTTCCAAAGTCTGGCATGCTTGGCAAGTTTGCTAAGTTGAAAATGTTATTGGTTTACTGTTGTGGCATACAATACTGGAGAAGGTGAATTTCTTTCTTTAATCCCAATGCTGCATGTGCTCTGTATACTGGGGAAAACTGGGCGCCTCCCCGGCACTTTCAGCTGTAGCTATAATTGGTGTAAGGGAAAATATATTCCCTTACCCAATCAGTTACCCCCTTATGGATGAACGATCACCGCTGCAGCCAATAGCAGTGATCGTTCATCCCTCCTTGTTATGCAGGGATCGTTGGCAAAAACCTGTGAGGAGGGGTGAGAAAGCAGAGACAGGCTTTCTCACCTCTCCTCACAGGTTTTTGCCAGCGAAACCCTCTCCTGGAGCCATCGATGATCATCCTGCAAGAGCCACTGCATGCAGCTTCTTCACTTAGCCCCGTACTTTGAAAAAAAATGGTTCCCCGCTTGATGACATCATCAAGCCAGGACTTTGGTATTTGCCAGTCTGGGGCTCAGAGAAGAAGCTGCACACAGTGACTCTTGCAGGATGATCGCTGATGGCTCCAGGAGAGGTTTTCTCCACAGGTTTTTGCAAGTGATCTCCCCTGGCGATCTCACCAGGGGGAAGCAGAGCCTCGGAGGAGAGGAAGAAAAATGGTGGCCAACGTTGGGATCCCCCCGGAGGTGAGTGAATAACGGCTTGCGCATTGCTGTGCATAGACCTCTGGCGGCTACCACAAGTTCAGCTCTGGGTTACCACTCCTGGCATGTTTTTTCCACCCTGAGCTGTACTTTTGATGGAGGTTAACAAGAGTTTTTCCCAATAACACCACAAGACTCCCTAATTGTAATACTACCATACAGAGCCAAATCATCCACAAGGTAAACATAGGCAGTTGCCCAGGATAGAATCTAGGGGCCTAGTGGATGTAACTGAATTGTCAATTGTTGCTAATACCTGCCTGCATGGTAGATCAAGGGTTATATAGGTTGCCAAAAATGACAAGGAAAATGTTTTAAAACATGCCTACAAGTTATTTATCCATGTAGAAGCAGCAGCATTGTTTTATTATTTGCTTCTAAATTGTTGTTTTGCTAGTTAGGTTGTAAATAACCGTTTTCTTCCTTATAGGAATAGCTAGCGGGAGTCTCTTCCCTCCCTACAAAACTGGAAGAGTGGTGGCAGTGAAATTACCCGATTTCCAGCGCGGAATCAATATTTTTAGTTTACTGATTGTACATACAATCGGAATTGTACATGTATGGGCACCTCGAACCAATCTTAACCGTTTACTACGCACACAGTGAATTTGCCTCCAGAAGCCTCTAGAGCATGAGACCTGCATGGCAACAGTGGCCTAGTAATACGGGATTGGTGAGTGATTGTCACATTACATATTGTCGGCAGTTGTGCGACCAATCTTTATTGTCAGTCTGCTCACCGTACTTCCTGCTAATGCTAACGGGAGAAGATTAGACGGGATTGGCACGCTCTGTTACATTAACTATTACATTAACTACCTTCTTCTAACGATCCATCAACCGGTCTTTATTGTCAGTCTGCTCACCGTACTTCCTGCTAACGGGAGCAGATTAGACAGGATCGCGGGGCTGGATTGTAAAATTTGTGGCTGGATGGTGTAATGGTTAAGGGCTCTGCCTCCTACACAGGAGATCAGGATTCGAATCTCGGCTCTGCCTGTTCAGTAAGCCAGCACCTATTCAGCAGGAGACCTTAGGCAAGTCTCCCTAACACTGCTACTGCCTATAGAGCGCGTCCTAGTGGCTGCAGCTCTGGCGCTTTGAGTCTGCCAGGAAAAAAGCGCGATATAAATGTTATTTGTCTTGTCATTGCCATACAAATATCATATGAACGTTGCATTGACCACTGTGGGAACACAGCCATGTCCAGAAATAACATAGTAAATTCTAAATATGCCATTATGAGTTTGTAATGTTCACATACACGGTGATTTATTTACTAAATTCACTGTTGGGGTTTTTCTTTCAATCAATTTATGATTGTTAATAAATCAGGTCCCTTGTACTCACATATAGTGGCAGACAACATTATGGCTGTTTTCGATGGCAGCTCAATTGGTAATTTCAGTAACTAATAGAGATGGCCCGAACCTCCGATTTTCAGTTCGCGAACCGGGTTAGACTTCAGTGGGGAGGCGAACTTTGAAAACTAGAAAAATGTATGCTGGCCACAAAAGTGATGGGAAATATGTTTCAAGGGGTCTAACACATGGAGGGGGCATGGCGGAGTAGGATAGATGCCAAAAGTCCCCGGGAAAAATCTGGATTTGACGCAAAGCAGCGTTCTAAGGGCAGAAATCACATTGAATGCTAAATTGCAGGCCTAAAGTGCTTTAACCTCCCCGGTGTTCTATTGAGATCGCCAGGGAGGCTGCGGGAGGGTTTTTTTTTAATAAAAAAAAAACTATTTCATGCAGCCAACTGAAAGTTGGCTGCATGAAAGCCCACTAGAGGGCGCTCCGGAGGCGTTCTTCCGATCGCCTCCGGCGCCCAGAATAAACAAGGAAGGCCGCAATGAGCGGCCTTCCTTGTTTTGCTTAGATCGTCGCCATAGCGACGAGCGGAGTGACGTCATGGACGTCAGCCGACGTCCTGACGTCAGCCGCCTCCGATCCAGCCCTTAGCGCTGGCCGGAACTTTTTGTTCCGGCTACGCTGGGCTCAGGTGGCTGGGGGGACCCTCTTTCGCCGCTGCTCGCGGCGGATCGCCGCAGAGCGGCGGCGATCAGGCAGCACACGCGGCTGGCAAAGTGCCGGCTGCGTGTGCTGCACTTTATTTGAAGAAAATCGGCCCAGCAGGGCCTGAGCGGCAGCCTCCGGCGGTGATGGACGAGCTGAGCTCGTCTATACCGCTCAGGAGGTTAAAACATCTTGCATATGTATACACCAATCAGGGAGTGTAATTAGAGTACTGCTTCACAATGGCACACCAAACTCACTGTGGAACGCACCACAAACAGCTGTTTGTGTAGTGAGGGCTGTGCTGGACTGGTGCGCACCATGGCGAGAGTGCAGGCTGTGTCGGTTTTTCAAGCCCATATGTTCGCCAGGCTGTGGTAGCTCAATGGTAGAACAACAGTGACTGTCCAGCTGATCAAATTTGAACTGTACACAATATAGCAACAACCTTATCTTGGGTGTGCCCATCCATGAGCGCTGTCACCAGTATGTCTGTATGTATGTTTTAACAAATGTGTAACAAATAAAAAATAATAATAATAATAATAATGTGTATACCATTTGTCTGATTAGCTGCACTGGAAATGTTGTGTTTTTATCGCTAGATTAGCGTTAGGTCTTCCCCAAGGGGGTCCGTCACAGCCGTGGGGAAGTCTAGTAGGCATAATGTGTGCACATATTATCTCTGAAGCTAACACCCCCCCTTACCTGAAGTGAAGCTAGGTGTGTATTTTAGTCCAGTAGTTATTGGAGCTCTGCACATTATGGCAGATAATTAATTCAGGTATGCATTTACCCCTCACTGAAGTCATGTCCCCCCACTTTCTGTGCCTGCAATGAGTGTTGGTGTGTATTTTAGTCCAGTAGTTATTGGAGCTCTGCACATCTTATGCTATTAAAACATTCAGGTATGAGTTTTTGAAAGCGCTGCCATTCCTTTTGCTGTATGAATTGAATGTGTGTATACTAGTGGCTACTGGCTAGCTGCATTCACTGATCCACAAATATTCTACAAAGCTTTAGATTAGAATTAGCACACAATTTGCATCTGCTTTGCATTCAGGGCGTGTATTTAGTCCACAGGGGCTTTGCATTGCCTTTGTAGGTTTGCAAACGGATGCATCCATGAGCGCTGTCACCAGTCTGTCTGTATGTAAGCTAAGAAGCCTACAAGAGCCTAACTAATCTTTCCCTATGAGAGTCTGCAGCAGCTTTCCCTTCTCTAATTAATGCAGGCACACGAGTGAGTCCAATGCCTGATGCTGCCTGCATTTTATATGGGGGGGAGGGTCTCCAGAAGGGAGTGTAGCCTAATTGGCTACAATGTGCCTGCTGACTGTGATGTAGAGGGTCAAAGTTGGCCCTCATGATGCACTATGGGGGCGAACCAAACTTCCGGAAAAGTTTGCGGTTCTCCGCGATCGCAAACCCTGGAAGTTCGCTGGGAACCGTTCGCCAGTGAACCGTTCGGGCCATCTCTAGTGACTAACCTTATTTCATGATGTTTGAATAAATAAATATGTTTTCATGTAGAAGCTGGCACAATTTGGGAAATATGCACATGGTACCTAACCTTGTCTCCAGTTTAAGATTCTCACTTTTTTTTTCTTTCCTTTTTTTTTGCATTTGTATTATTGGCATTTTTAAAATACCCCACCAAGCCTTCCAACTAGTCTATTCCTCTGAGCCAACGGAAATACTTGGCTGCAAATTGTAATAAGCCTTGACAGAAAAAGCTTGCTGGAGAAATACCCTAGTATTAAAATTAAACGCTTTTTAGGCTGGTTTTGGTATAGCCTTTCTGGCCACCTAAGCACCCAACATACAAGGGGCTTGATTCACAAAAGTGTGCTAACTGTTAGCACGCCAGTGAAAAGCTGCTTATTACGTGCAAACTGCCTTTTTGCGTGCTAATGTGCACATAATAGTTTGCACGTGTAAAGTTTAGTGCGCATAAAGTTTTATGCACACTACTTCGCGTGCAAAATCAGCTGCTTCGCGTGCTAAGTAGTGTGATAAGCATACTTTGCACATGAAGCAGCTGATTTTGCACATGAAGTAGTGCGCTTAAAACTTAAAATTGCACGCGAACAGTAACAGCTTTGCCGGGCAAACTACTTTGCACCCTAGTTTGCACGTGAAAAGCCCATAGTGGATTAAGGTTTAGGAGGGGGTAAAAGGATAATCAGTAAGTTTATTTAGTTATTTTTTATAAAAACAGTAAAAATACATATAGTATACATATGTGCTTGCAAAAATGTTTTATAAACATTTCCCTTGTAAAAAAAGAATTGTTCAAAATTTAGCATTGCCCACTGATTGCTGCAGTTCTTATTGGCAACACAAACTGCATACTGAGGGTCAATAGCATAAAAATCACCCCCACAATGGCTGCAACCACGGTGGGGGAAGCCTTGGGGGGGGGAGGAGCAGCTCTGGGGCCCTCCGCGTGTCTGTATTCATTAATAAGCAGATGGCTGGAGAAAATATTTATTTTTTATTTGCTGGCCTCCCGGAGCCTGGCGCAGGCTGTGTGCTGTAGGACTGGTGAGCACTAGGACCTGGAGCCTCCTTGGCTGCTTCCTGCTTGGCCCGCCCTGCCCCCTACAGCACGCAAGATGTAACGTGTTTCCACCATCCAGGAAGAAAGGAAGACTCTGCCTGTGGCTGTGTCTGAGGAAGAGGCTTGACTGCTGGAGGGACTGTGAGCTGCCACCAACACTGAGCTGCCCAATCCCAAGCATCCTCTTTCCTGCTGTGCCAGTGTGTGTGTAAGTATGTTTTTTTTATATATATATCCTGCCTTTCCAATTTATTTTTGGAGGGGGCATCCAAAGTTTTGCAGGAAGGCCCAGTGATTTTTAGTTATGCCCCTTCTGAGGTACCTGATCAGGTATACCTGATATCTGATCAGGTATCTTATAGTACATTTCTTAAGTGACTTTAGGCACACTTACATCTATGTCAGTTCACGTCACCATGAACAGACTTTTTAGTCTTATCTCAGATCACTGCCACTTACAGTAATTCAAATTAATAAATCACTGCCTTAGTTGCATGACCATCTCATCTGCCAGTAGCCAGGACTAGATATTATGAATTGTAACTTAAGTGAAAGAATGCCCCATTCTCTATAATAAAACCCCTGTGTCCCTGCATGTGCCTCCTGTCTCTGTGTAGCGTTGTCCGTGCTTCTTGCTACTGCGCATGTGTGCAGCCTAGACCCTGAGACAGGAGGCCGGGGCCAGGGAGCCGAGTGGGCGACCGGATGTTCGGCGGGTGAGCGGGCGGCGGTCACGCGCGGCGGCGAGTGAGCGGGCGCGCGTGTGCACCCAGAAACACAGACCTAGAGCCCGTTTTTAAACGGGTTTAGGTCTACTAGTATCAATATAATTACTGTTGATATCTGCCACTTCATTTGAACTTAAGCATTTACCTAGATTAGAGATGAAACGTCTTCCATACCAAAGGTAAAAATCTTACTGAAATGGAATTATTATTTTGAAGGAGGGGGAATTGTAATAGGGTTTACAAACATACAGTGGAGTGCCTTAGACATGCCATAGATGTGTTTAGGTAAATCTGCATAATTTTGTCTCAGGGATGAAGGGATTTTTGTACCCCTATTATTTGGGATACCTAGGCAGTATGGTGCTGGAAGTAAATGGATAAGTTACCTATATAAATATAGATACTGGGAATTTCCCTCATCCCACCTGAGTTGGGGAATTAAACTAGATCAGGAGTGACATTTCTTTCAGAATAGAGGATGTGCAATTGAAACTGACTTATTTTTGTATTGATATGGTACGACCTGGATAACTAATAACCTTTCTACTCATAAATATAAGGAGAAGGATAACTGAATAGGGGAATAACAAATATTTAGACCACATTGACAGTGGTGTGTTATGGTGCTGTGTAATGGCCACTCTGTAATGCGACTTACCACACTGCAATGCACCACCTATGCTACATTTACAGCGCGGTGGGAGCGTTGCAGTATAATTTGTTGCAGCATTGTAACTCACTAGTAAACAGCAAAAGTGAAGCATACTTTTATTGGCCGTATGCTTCACTGCACCCGACGTAAAGCGAGCATACTGTGTGGCCCCGCTGTCCCAATCCATTGCGTTGCGTTCCTGCTATCAAAGGGAACCCAATGCAATGACCACTGTGGATATGATCATGGAGAATTGGTTTATACATACATGTAATTAAGGGAATTTTGGGATTTGTTGTATTTTTTTTTTTTTTTTATAAAATTGACATTGTATGATGATCAAGCAATTTATTTTCTTTTTTCCAAACATTTAGGCATCAAGCTTTCTGGAAAGGGACAGAATACCATCAAACTACCTTTTCTCCCCCTTCTGACAAATGCACCATCAGGACTAATGAATGTGATAGAAATATTGATTTAAAACCTGTCTTTGTTTTTTCATAGGCATAAGTCTATCTGTCTTGCTGGCACTGGACTGTAGACTAAGCAGTTCTGTCTGAAGCTGTAGATACTGTACACTTGTGTTATGCAAGGATCAATAATGCGTGCTGTTATAGCTACCTCCAAGGGGATGTAGTAAACTATCCCTAAGCCCCATGCTGTAGAGGTGATTTAGTAATACTGCCGATTACTTAGGCTACAATTCCGTGTTCTCAAAGGCACCCACAGATGAGACTGCTAGAACATGGAAAAACAGGGAATTGCCTTTGCCAAGACCTGAGAATCTGGACAGAATGTAAGGAGCTTTACGGCTGCCCGTATATCCTGAGGCTGCCGGTGCGGATGCCATTTATGTCTACCTGTAGCCTGGCTGAACTTGATTAAAAATATAAATAAAAACTGCAGTGTGTTGAGAATGAGAACAAATCAAGGTTTGGTTGCTGATTGTCCTGATCCTGAGTGCACTTGACAAAGAAAAGATGCTTGTTGACCGTACATCCTACTTGACCTGATAAAGAAAGAAACAAACAAAAGAAATAATAATAATAATTATAAAAAAAAAACAGATCAACAGTTTGGCAAAAAACAACAAATAATAATCAAATACGTTTCTGTTTTTCTCTTTGTCAAGATCACATGATACAGAGCTTAGGTGAAACAGTTTTTTGTTCTGAAATGCCTTTTGAAAGTCACTGCAGTGTTGGTTCAGATGCAATAAGTATATAGTAGTGGTGTACTATAAGCATCTGCTAGCTTACAAAACATGGGAAATAATGTTTTTGGGTAAATACTTATTTTTTTAATAAAAAAAAAAGTATGATTGTCTTCCAAATCATAGTTTGGCAATGCATGTAAGAGCAGCTAAAATCCTGTGCTAGCTTATCTAATCCCACATATGTAGCCACCTGCTGGATGCAAATCACATCGGTGAGTGCGAAGAGGAGCAGAGACTCCCCACTTAACCTTATAGGTTTGCCCTGAACTGGCAGACAGATTGTTGCCTAGAGCAATTTGTGTCTTGATAAAGAGGCCCTGTGTGGCCCCAAAACGTCAGCTTATTTGCAAGATAACAATAAAGATACTTCTTGGATGTGCTAGATTCTTCTCATGCATATATGTTCAACAAGGGGAGTCATCCACTTTTTTTCAGCTTCAGCAGTTCTACTCTGTATGAAGTGGAATCCTTTAGTGTATGCGAGACAAAAACGTTGTATATTATTTGTATTTCCCTGACTGGCCCAATCACACTCCACTACACATGTGTGGCTCTGGTGTGGCTCAAGCATTCTGCATGTGTGCACTTCACCACAGGAGGGACAGGGGTGCTTGCGACCGGGACCACACATGCGCAATGGACTGGACTGGTTTGCGGACTCTGCTGCGGGAGAATGGAGTGACCCAGGAGGATGGCGATCAAGCCTACAGATTACAGTGGACTGGAAGAAGCCCCAGGTAAGTATAAATCTATACCATTAGTTTATCTCAGGTTTCCTTTAACAAAGTAAAATATGTGAATTAAAAGCGATCAACAATCCTTTGCATTGAAACAAATGTACAGTTATCCATACATACAAATATATATATATATATATATATATATATACACACACACACACAGGAAGACAATACAAACACCCCATAAAATGTAATTTCTCAGTCTGCTGACCACTGTCACTCTATACCAGTAAATGCCTTTGTACTCCACTGTACTGAGAGTGACTTCACTTTGTGTGCAGTTAATTATTTCAGTATATGTCTTTAACATAAACACATTGACAGTGAAGTATTATATGGTGAGCCTGCTGCTGGCCAAATATCCACTCAGGGTCTTAACCCTGGCCAAGGCTGATGATTAATTTATTTTCTCTTATCTCATTAGTGGCCTGTGTTTGTTGGCTAGGATTGCTTATTCTGCAAAAGATTGCTTTAGTCTCAAAAGTACAAACAAACAGATTAACAAATATGTCAGGCAGCTAAATTAAGTTTGACATGTAAAAAAAGGAGGTATACAGTCTCATTCATCACCTAATTTTATGCATATCAGGGAGAAGAATCCAACATATTGGCCTCAATTCTGGAAGCTAGTGCGGTATATATATATATATATATATATATATATATATATATATATTTTTTTTTTTTTTTTTTTTTTGTCGGGAAAATACCGCAATTGGTATTTGGCACTTCTGAACGTCTTTTCCACATGCAAATCTTTTTAGGTTATTTTCCAAAAATGTGGTAAAAAGTGCAGAAAATGCAGTAAAAAAAGGTAATCAGTGGTAAGCATGCGGTAAACAATACTAATAGTCTTTAATGGTCTTCCATAAGTTAAGATAGTCTTTGCAAGGTGTGTGTGTGTGTGTGGGGGGGGGGGGGGGGGTGATTATGTAGCAACCTATGGAAAGTATATTTATCGGCATCTTATAGTAGAAAAAAATCCATTAACTATTTGGAGTTTTTTGTCTACTATTCTTTTCTATTACACAGCCTGAAGAGGTAGTCCACTAAAATAAGAACATGAACTGAATAGAAACTCCACTAAAAACTGCAAAATGCAAACAAATTACCCCACTAGAAGAGGCTTATATGGAGCCTTGGACAACAACAGCTAGGCTACAGTCACCATTCAAACATCTCCCCCAGCTCCTTAAAACTAATAGAATGTCGATGGACACATGGGCAACATGGAAAGCAGTTAGAAAAAAAATGTGGGTTACCATATCTTATCTCTAAGTATATGCCCCTATGGGGATAACCGGCCTTCCCACCCAGTATAGCTCATGGAGGTTTCCTGGAATGGGAACACAAAGGAATCACCAAAATAGCTAACCTTTGGTCCTTTAAAAAAAAACAATGGTTTACTTTTCATGGACTTGTACGCAGTTCCCAAACACCACTTTCTCTATTATGCACAGTTGAAATATTTTGTGCCTGCTCAAGTGCCAAACATTAAAGCCCTGATGGAGACCAGTGCTTTTGATAGATTCCTGAGACCACAAGGGGGAGGGAAGTGCTATCAGATATCCATCTAGAACTCCAAGGACTGAAAGTTGTAAAACTTGCCAAACAAAACTTAGACAAGTGGGGAAAAAGAAATAGATAAACCTGATATTATCTCTCATATTATAGATGAAAACAATCTTGTACCTAGTTTTAAGTGGAAATTGGAGGGAGTCACATTTGAAACTAATAAATAGAGTGAAATATGCCTTTAACATTAAATACAACCCCCCTCAGATATCCCCCCCCCATATAATTTGCCATTTTGCCCAAAATGTCAGACCCCAAATGCTGACCTATATCACTGTAATTGGTATCTGATGGAACCATACAAATACATGTTGCGATATGCTATAAAAGACTTACAAAGAACTTTAGGGAAACTTGAAGCTTAAATGGAACCCTATCACATTTCAGTCACCCTAAATCACCTGAATATATGCTGGATATTTGTTACTCAAATATATGTTCTGAAATAGAAGTGCACAGGAAGGAAACAATGGCAAAGGGGAGGGGGAGAGGGGTATTTCGTGTTGGTAGGGCTTAGGGTGGGGATGGACTAAGTCTTTGGTTATATAAGCAAAATGTCTTGAATATTGTCTCCTTGTTGAAATGAGAAGACTGCATTTCTGTGATATTTTGTACACGGACAATTATTTTGCTTATACCTGTTGTCGGGAGAATAAAATATTTAAAAAAATGCATGCAAATTGACTTTACCACCAGGTACAGGCAGGTCTTAAAATGATCAGTAAATAATTTACTAAAATTCCCCCTATTTTCCATGCCAATTCCGATTTTTGGTCAAATAACGGAAAATACTGCACATTTTATAACCGGATCTACCACATTCTGTAACTTATGACTAAAATCTATCAGAATTAGCATCCACTTTACCACACACACAGTAATTTACCACATTCGCAAACAGAACTCAGAAGCATTGGACCAATCAGAGAATGTAGTCATTTTAGACCAATCACAAGACTGATTTTCTGTTTTTCGATTCCTGAATTTTCCATTTTTTTGTCATCTTTTGCATTCTATGATGCTCCTTGGTAATCGGAAAAATGAAAATGAGAAAAAAGGGAAATCTGAAAAATGGACAATCTGAAATTGGCATTGGCGAAAATTAAAATTCCCTCAGAATGGGTAATAGTAATACTGTAGGTATTTCTGACCATCCTTAATTCTTAATGAAGGTGGATTAGAAATGGAAGAAGGCAGAAGGAGAATAATAAGGAGGATGAATTTGCAGCCTTTGTATGTAGCCTAATGGTGGCAATACATGGTACAATTTTTTTATACAATCTTACCATTTCTATGTAATATAAGGGAACTGCCTAAATTATCCTTCCAGTATATTCACTTAATTTACTCTTTTACTACATAAAAATGGTAAGATTGTATGAAAAAATTGTACCATGTATGGCCACCATAAGAGCTGTAATCACGCCCCAGATTTGAAATGATTACTGATTAAGCAAAATGTTTCTTCAAGTGGTCAGTGTAGAAATGTTATTCTGAGTCAAAGACTTGCATGGCAAGAAAATGACAGCTCATTCATTTGTTTTCTGCATATGTTGCAGATTGTTGGAAGGCTGGAAGAAGGGTCAGTGCAGCGCATGGCCTTGATTTTTGTTTTTTGTCCACCCTCACTTAAAGAGACACTGAAGCGAAAAAAAAAATGATATTATGATTTGTATGTGTAGTACAACTAAGAAATAAAACATTAAGATCAGATACATCAGTGTAATTGTTTCCAGTACAGGAAGAGTTAAGAAACTCCAGTTGTTATCTCTATGCAAACAAGCCATTAAGCTCTCCGACTAAGTTAGTCGTGGAGAGGGCTGTTATCCGACTTTTATTATCTCAACTGTTCCAGGACTATTTACTTTTCCTCTGCTAGAGGAGAGGTCATTACTTTACAGACTGCTCTGAAAGAATCATTTTGAATGCTGAGTGTTGTGTAATCTGCACATATTATAGAATGATGCAATGTTAGAAAACACACTATATACCTGAAAATAAAAGTATGAGAATATTTTCTTTGCTGCTAATCTTCTAGTAATTATTCATAGTACACAACCAATTCACTATATCATATTTTTTTTTCGCTTCAGTGTCTCTTTAACTCATATGAGGTCTTAACTTGAACACCCATGTCTACTCAAGGGTTCATACTGCTCCTTCATGTACTAAGGCCAGCTTTCAATGTTTGGGTAGCGTCACCAGTTTGGTATTTTGATAGGGGGGTGGTGTGTATGTTGGGAAGGGGGGGGGGGGGTCTGTCGGGGGGGCTTCTAAGTAAATTTTGCCCAGGGGCCCCATTGTTATTAGAACCAGCCCTGTCTGCAACACACAATATGCTAAATGGGAATTGTAGGGTAGTAGCTTTGTAAACCTACACACTTTATCCAAAAGCAAATGATAAAGACATGCTACCATTGACCATTGTACAGAAATTCAGCTGAGCAGCAGTTTTTTTAGTTGGTGTCTCATGGTAATGTGTTGCAGAAACTACAAAACGCAGTCAACTTAAAGAAGAGGAAGCAGGACATCTGTAGCCAACTTAGACTGCCCCCTAAACCAATCATAAAAACATTTTTTTCAAGTTATGAAAATCCAGAATGCGTGCAGTTTAAGTTTGCATTATGCAAAGCTTAACGAGCTTGCACAAGGCATAACAAGGGTTCGCCCGGTCTGGACACACAAATCAGGTCTGGATGCCAGAGCTATTAATGTTTTCAGAGAAGCCAATAAGACGGAGGACATCAAATATAATTTCAAGCTTTAGAAACTATTAATGGAATTTGCATGGCTGTCTGGGCATTAATATTCAATCAAGAGAAGCTAGGTTCTAAAAATTGCTTTATTTTCGAATGCACAATCCAAAAAGAAAAAAAAAAAAAAGAACTATTAATAGTTGGAAGAATCAATTCTAAGTGCACACATTTCCTCTGAAACTCCAGTAACTGAGATCATAGAAGACATTAGCGAGAGTGCTCTAACTGTTGACAATCACTGTGAGATGCAGATACTCCGATGATGGAGAGCCTGCTGGCTAATGCGATTCCAAAATGAAATTGTATCACTTTATTAATACACTCGATGAACTAAACAGAAGTACAAATTCGTTTGGGGAATTCACAGACGTAACATTGCGCACGGTGCCCGGGATTAAGTGAATGCATTGTCCAGAAACACTGTACTTGCAAATGATCCAAAACCCCATTAACTTATCAAATGTCATTCTCCCATACAGGGTATTTAAGTATTTGAATTATTTAGTGTGGTCGTAAAAATACTCAGTGCAAAAGTCTGTCCGCGACTAATGATCCCGCTGGAAATTCATTGTCTTCCTTTTTATATTTGTATAAGTAGAGGATTTGGATAATCTGTTATTGTGTGTGATTATCCAGATTTCATTGCCGTCCGCAGTGAGCAAATATGACAGAGTCAGCGCTGAAAGGAGATGAATTCTTCAAGCGTTTCTTACAAATTAGTGCCGCTTACATGTGGAACGTTATATATAAAGGACTCCATTAAGTGCTGTTTATATCTAAAAAGCATTCATACCTCAGCTCATAATAATTCAGAAAAAAGGGAAGCTTTTCAGTGAGGATAAATGTACTTTTTATGGTTTCACCGTATGACGATCACCTATCTCACCTGCAGCTACTTGGTATGCGGCACCTTCTTCCACTCTCTTTCTCATCCTGCTAGCTATGCCTAATGTAACACAGACAATATAGGGGATAGTCACACCTATAGCTATATTCTCACCTCAAAGAAGGCCTGGTTTACACAAACATTTTTTTTTTCATAATGGCTCGCATAAACCAGGAGTGCAATGCCTGAAACAGCCTAGCTTTAAGAGAGGTGTAAGCACAGGAATAGGAACAGAATACATACAGAAGTGTTGCTTACCATTACAACAAAGCAGTTAATGTTAGTGCCAGTGGTACTACATTAAAATGGGCACTGTATAAACCAGTGTATCCATCCCAAGTGCGCTGTAAATCTGGCCTGCTGATAGGCGGCTGGGTTCCCCTCCACCCCATCCCTCCCTGCAGAGTCGCAAGTGGGCTATAAGAGTGGGTTCAATCTCACCTGATTGCAGATTCCAGAATTGTGCCTCCATGGCAACAGGCCATCGGGTGACGCACCTTTAGGATGTGCCAGCAAATTACATGCTGGTAGCCAGCATGTAATATGCTGGCAGATCCTGACTGCGTGTCACATGACGCCCTGTTGCCATGGAGGCACGATGCTGGAATCGGGGTTCAGGTGAGTTTTAACCCACTCTTATCACCTGCTAACACTCTTCAGGGAGGGAGGGAAGAGAGAAAGTATTTTAGGAATGTGGCCTGTGGTCTGCATGGGCCGCATAAGTTTGCCTAGGCCTGATATAGACCGAAATGCTTATTGTGGATATTGTGGTGTACAGGGGATAATTTGATCATTAGCTGAAGGGAGGGAATATTCAGCAGTGAAGGTGGCACTTATATTGGCATGGACTGAGATGCAATGCTGTTGGTTAGTGATTTTGGTTGGGCTCAGTTAGAGTTTGGTATTGGCAGGAGGGTTAAGGTAAGGTATTGAGAGGAAAGGTCGGTAAGAGTTAGGCATTGGTGTGTGGGGGGGTTGGTAAGGGTTAGGAATTGGTGGGGGTTGGTTAGGGTTAAGCATCAGCAGAGAGTCGGTTACGGTTAAACCATCTGTCTGTATTAAGGTCTAAAGGTACATTTACAAGCTTCTATTATTGTTTCAAGTGACTATTCAACCACAATTACTGTACTCAGTTGACAGTCGAACAACACATCCCATTCTTTGGAGAGTGAAACATGTAGGGAAAAAGGATGAGGTTAGCAGAAAGTGCAGCTCAGAGACAAGGCCATAATTGCCATGTTTCCTATTTTCTGGAGGGACAGGCACTTTTTTGGCTAGAAATGTGGAGGAGGCATAGCTGGGGTGTGTCTTGAAAAGTATTCATCTTTTTCAAAAAAAATGGGAAATATGCCTGAACTACAATAATGATATGTAATATCTAACTCAAAGGCTCCCTAAAGAGAAGAGAGCTGAGACCAGGAACACCTGTAACCAAACTACATTTCCCTCAAAATGATTATACTTTATTGTTCTGATTGACAAAAAAATGTAGTGTATACATAGCTAAATGGTTGCTAACAGATAAAGGGATAATGTTACAGTAAAAATTTACTTTTTTTTTTCCTTCACAAGAATTGCTGTAGAGTCTATTTTTAGGTTCTTAGAGAGTACCTAAATTAAACATTACAGTTTGCTTTAAACCTAATAATTTGCCAAGATATATAAACTAACACATGATAAAGTGTTATTTTCTCACCCCAGGGTCCGTATTCCACATATGGTCTTGAAATACCTGCCCCAGTGTGAAATTGGGCCTGGGGATTTTTTTTTCTTTCCAAACCATAGGTACAAGGGATGCTGGGGGATTGATGTCATAATTCCACCCATCATGTCCATGTGATCTAATCTAGGCAGACAGACAGCCATCTGAAATAAGTATTATAGCAAACAGGCATGAAACGATAGGCTGCTGCAGTTTTCCTGTCTCTTCTCTGTACTACAGTTTGTGAAAAGAGAAGACAGCAGGGAAGGGAGGGGCAGGCGAGTTAACCAGGCTGAAGAGGTGGGCACAATGTTTTCAGCTTCAAGAAGAATAAGGAAGTGCTCCTTACAGATATAAATGGGAGTCTGTTCTAATCCAATATGATGTACCAGATGTAAACTTTATATGTTCATCTAACTGTACACAGTGCCCAGACTACATCTATGTATTGCCATTCAGACCTTTTTTTTTTATCTGGAGGTGGTATTTAAAGGGACTCCGAGCTCAGACTAAAAATAAAATTTGAACTTACCCGGGGCTTTCTCCATCCCAGCCCTGGTCGGGACGTCCCACACCGGCCTCCTGGCTCTTCTCCCGGCGGCTGTCCACATAGCGCGTACAGGCCGGTCCCCCGGGCGACACTGGCGAGTGCCGGGCCTTCTCCTTCCTTATACGTCACGAATGACGTCACACGCCGGCCGCCGCGCGTCATGACGGCGGCCGGCTGACAGCATGGCGCATGTGCGATTAAACCGCGCATGCGCCGTGCTGTCACGCCAGCCGCCGTCATGACGCGCGGCGGCCGGCGTGTGACGTCATTCGTGACGTATAAGGAAGGAGAAGGCCCGACACTAGCCAGTGTCGCCCGGGGGACCGGCCTGTATGCGCTATGCGGACAGCCGCCGGGAGAAGAGCCAGGAGGCCGGCGTGGGACGTCCCGACCAGGGCTGGGATGGAGAAAGCCCCGGGTAAGTTCAAATTTTATTTTTAGTCTGAGCTCGGAGTCACTTTAAAGCGGACCCAAACCAAACATTTTTTTAATTCAAAAAATTTAGTTGCACCCCTCTGACACATACAAAGATAAATAAACACTCCTTCAAGCCTATGAGCATTTCAGCGCATGCTTTTCATCCTTCTCTTTTCATAACAAGGGTTATACAGGTGGCAGCCATTAGCAATTCCTCCTTTGCCGGACACCATCTACTCCACCAGTTTGGCGGATTCTGTCCCGGCAATATGAAAGGAAGGGAGGGGTTCCTCCAATACATGTAAAATATGTTATATTTGTCATCATGCAGCTGAAAAAAGGCTGCTATCTATTATTATAATTTAGAAAATAGATTTTATTTCTGAAATCTTGTATTTTTAGTTTGGGTCCACTTTAAGTAAATATAGGTTAGATCAGAAGATTTAGGATACAACCAGGGCCGGCCCGCTCATGAGGCGGGGTGAAACATTTGCCTCAGGCAGCAAACTTTAAAGGGCGGCACCCGCCCGGGGGGGGGGGGGGGCGGCCGCCGAGCCGGAGGGGTAGCGGGCAGGTCGGGGGTATTGTGCCTAGCGGTGGGGAGGGGGGTCGGACCCCCCCTCCCTCGCCTGGGTCCCCCGATCTGCGCTCCCCTCCAGCCTGTAATTAGTAAGCTGCTGCCAGATCGTAAGAGGCACGGGCGGGGAGGACTCACCTTTTCCGCGTTCCAGCGAGCGCTCCACTGACGTCACTTCCTGCATCGCCACCCACTGTATTGTAAGTGGACGGCGATGCAGGAAGTGACATCAATGGAGCGCACGATGGAACGCGGAAAAGGTGAGTCCTCCCGCGCCCGTGCCTCTTATGATCTGACAGCAGCTTACTAATTACAGGCTGGAGGGGAGCGCAGATCGGGGGACCCAGGCGAGGGAGGGGGGGTCCGACCCCCCTCCCCACCGCTAGGCACAATACCCCCGACCTGCCCGCTACCCCTCCGGGGGGGGGGCGGCGGCGGCAGCTCTGCCACATTTGCCTCAGGCGGCAAAAAGTGACGGGCCGGCCCTGGATACAACTGCATTATCAATTGCCTTTATTGTGTGCAAGGGCATGCCCCCTCCCCTATTGCTTCATGCAACTGCTATTTTTATATTTCAGGACATTTTGGACTACATTGCCTGGGAACCCAACTTCTGGGGACATATTAGTGTGGTCATAATAATTCCCCACCCATAGCAAGTTTTGCCATCCTCCAAAAATAATGCTCTTTTTTTTTTTTCCTAATAGAGTCAAGAGACTTGCTGTGAATAGGCCACTCTGGGATTGCAGACGATTCCCCCTGTTAAAGTTGTCTACCTTCCTTGCCTTTGCGTGGTTTATGCATAGCAAAGGGGGCGCTCTTGTGGAACAGTATAATCCACTCCATTGCATTTCATTCTGCATTGTTAGCTAAGAGGAAGTAGGGTAGCCCCTATGGAGATACTTAGGATGAGAGGCTTTTAAAAAAATGAGTTTCCTGCTGCAATATTAAGTCAGGTCTGTGCTTTTTATAAAACCTTGAAAGCTTTAGCTCTTCTATAAGGGCTGTTAAGCTGTATCTGTTGTGTGTTGGTCTGTGTTTAGAGCTTAATGGTGCTAAGCCCAGTTCTTAATATTGTAGACCACTCTATTCTTTGCAACTTCAACATTCTTGGTGACCCATAGGCTGATGTAACTTGCTAGTTGTTGCAGCAATTGCATAAGGTGGTAGCAGCAGGTAAACTTACATTGTAATAAAATGTGCAGCAACTTCAGATAAGTGAAATCCCTTTTTGGTTAATTGGGTCAAAAGACTCACAGAATGGAGGACACCATAAGGCGCTTTCCAAAAATACTAAAAAAAATCCAGGTTCAGGTGATGCTCACATATTCAAAACTATTTTTTTTCTGACTATATCAGAGTCTAGCCACAGTTTATGAAGGCCCAACCATATTGATAGGTTTCATCACCACACTCTTAGTGTTGGGCATAAAGTCTCACCATGTTTGCCAATCAGAATTTGTCAATGAAATTTAAATATTACATAGATAAATAAAGAAACAAAAAGGAGAAGGAGGCCAAAGGGAGAAGGGTAAGAGAAGGAGAAAGTACCATGTCCTCTGGCGTACAAGACCGCCCCCAACCTCCAGAATCCTCTAAAAAGTTGGCAACACCAACACATGATGCCCGTACATGACATATTGAAGTCTGTGTGACGCCGATACACTAATGCGACATGCCAATGTACAAACCCAGAGTGCAGGAACTCGTCAGTCGCCGCATGCGTTGGGGAGGAGCTCACCACCCAGGCCGCAAGGTCTGCAACGCCTAGGGCACGGAAGAAGGATATCGCGCCACACACACAAAACACAAAGAGAAGAAAAAGCATCTCACAACACACCAGTGGGAGTAAATTTATAAATATATAATCCCTAATTTATGTAGAAAAAAAAGATAAATTAAAATTCACATAAAACATCACACTATACACCAAGAGACATAATTAAAATTTGATTGGGGTTGACTGCATAGTTACAAAGAGTCAAAAAATGTGGTGGTGAGGGACCAAAAATAAATTATACAATATATAAATATAGGGGCATCTATAATAAGATGCAGGTACCAAAGAAGTGCCACTAAATATCGTTAGACCATCTAAAAAATAAATAAATAAATATATATATATATATATATATATATATATATATATATATATATATATATATATATATATATATATATATGAAGCATAGAAACATTAAGTCCAATATGAGTGACACATCTAATCAGCAACCAATCAATCATCGAGTATCAAAAAAACACAGAACACAGGTGAAGGTGGACTACTAGGCACAATAAGCTGAAAAGGTGCTGACCGCCCCTGCAAATATCTAAAGCCAGGTAAGGCATGAACAAAGCAATAGCGCGAGTCGCGAGAGGAAGAAAATGACAGCGCAAAAGAGACCTTCTTACCCCAAGCCCCTCACCACCGCAGCCAGCCCGACTGTGTGAGCGTCTGACACGTGTTTCGGGAGCACGCTCGCTTCCTCAGAGGTCTCTCAAAATTATTCAAAAATCTTAAGTCAGATACTTAGCTATCTATGAATTCTTAAGAATGGTAAAACTCTTGCAGCTCTTGATTTAAAAAAAAAAACCTGTACTAAAAAAAGTGTCCCAATGAGGCTCCCCATCCGCTGTAGTTGCGGGGAAACCAGCACTGGCTCCTCCAAAACTTCCCCAGACAAGCTTGGCAAGCAATGATATATTTACCTCTCCGCGATACTGCACAAGCTCACTAGCAGCTCTTTGGGTAAGGGCGAAATAGCCAATCCGCTGTACTGCGCAGGCAGATTGGGTTCCTCCCGAATGGAGAGCCACTAGTGCACCTCCACAGGATTATGGTAGGTAAATATTTACCTTGCCGTGGTTCAAGGAGCTGCAGAGCTGGATTGTCGGGACACCGGAGGACGGGGGAAGCCTCATTAGGATCCAGGTGCTTCCCCCTCCCGAGGTAAGTATTTCCCAGAGTTTTTTTTTGTTTTTTTCTCTCTCTTGAGATTATGTCCTTAGTTGCTTTTACGTTACCATGTTGAGCGAATCCTGCTAGAAAGCTTTGTACGGTGTACCTATTTTTTAGTACATTCACTGCGTAAGAAATAGCAATAAAAAGTAAAAACAAAAGTGAGTGACCTACACTCCATCTTTAATTTCATTCCCCATATTCCTCGCTAGAAGCTTCCGGAGATTTGATTTGCTGTTCGCCCTCATACTCCAAGGTAATGCAGAAAATGTACACATTTGTAATTAACATGTCAATTCAATTGGAATTTAAAATGTGTAATGCAGCATATGGATTTTAAATCAACTCTTTTACATAAATATGTATAGCTCTGTAATATCTGAAAGAGAAGAAGGAAAAAGAAAATAAGCACATTATGCATTTTTTTCCCCACAAAGTGTTTATTTGATGTAAATATTAACAGGTGCCATTTCATTAATATATGCACAAAATAATCTGGGATGACCTTTCTGAATAATTGAACACTAATTTTGCCGCTGTATGCCATTCCCTGCAATCTGCAGACAGCCTCGAGAAGGGAAGCTCACCACGGGATTCTATAAGGTATCATTTACAACTTTATCAGGCATATTTACAGTAAGACATAAAGGCGAGAGCGCAAGATAGAGAGAGAGGAGAGAGAGAGAGTAAGAGAGAGGGAGGGAGAGAGAGAAAGAGAGAAAGAGAGAGCGAGAGAGAGAAAGAATGCGAGAGAGAAAGAAAGAGAGAGAGAGAGAGAGAGAGAGAGAGAGAGAGAGAGAGAGAAAGTGAGATAGAGAGAAAGTGAGATAGAGAGAAAGAGAGAGAGAGAAAGAAAGAAAGAAAGAAAGAAAGAAAGAAAGAAAGAAAGAAAGAAAGAAAGAAAGAAAACGAGAGAGTATGAGAGAGAGGACTAGCAGATTCTGCAGAACAGAAGCTGTTGCTGGATTATTTTCTCTTCTGCTACTGATGATAATTATGGCTTTTACTGTCAAAGACCAAGTAAAGCTAATTTAATTTATTAGTAGCTGTTTAATTATCAAGTCTCCTCTGGTATTGCAAAAAATGGACTGACTCATAAGATAATTTGGTGCAAAGACTATAAAGACAAACTCCAAGATACAGTAATTGTTGCCTAGATCTTTGTAGTCATTGAAAAATGTATTTAAAATCCCAAACTATGTATATAGCAAGGTGCTCATCCTTGTTAATTTAGCTAATGCAAGTCACAAAATAGGAGTTTAAATGGAGACATGGAGTTTGTTTATAAAATGCATCACATTTATTGTTTCACAAATTCTTCTGGATTCATTCAACATGAGAAATAGCATGTGGTTCCATGAACTCTGCATATGCTATTTTTGTTGTATGAATAAAGAAGAGTTTGTAAAACAATAAATGTAGCAGAAGTGTGATGTCTTACATGATTTGAGTCTGATTAACGGCTCATTCACATGTCCAACTTAATGCACAACCAACCGCACAACATGACCAACCACACACAAGTTGTTTAGCTGACAAGTACGTACACACACGCCCTAGCTGACAAGTACATACACACACGCCAACCAATTAAATAACCAACTCACTTAAAGGGGCACTACAGCGAAAAACTGTAAAATTTAAAATATGTGCAAACATATACAAATAAGAAGTACATTTTTTCCAGAGTAAAATGAACCAAAACTTACTTTTCTCTTATGTTGCTGTCACTTACAGTAGTTAGTAGAAATCTGACAGAAGTGACAGGTTTTGGACTAGTCCATCTCTTCATAGGGGATTCTCAGCAAGGCTTTTATTTTTTTTCTAAAGATATTCCCAAAAAAGGATTTAAACAATGATGCTGGCCAGCTTCCCTGCTCCCTACACAGTTTTTTGGCAGCTGGACAGAGCAACTACCATTCACTAAGTGTTTTTGAAAATAAATATATCCCTGAGAATCCCCTATAAAGAGATGGACTAGTCCAAAACCTGTCACTTCTGTCAGATTTCTACTACCTACTGTAATTGACAGCAACATAGGAGAAAAGTCATTTATGGCTCATTTTACTCTGGAAAAAAATGTACTTCGTATTTGTATATGTTTGCACATATTTTAAAATGCCCCTTTCAATACTATGCATGCAAGCTAAATTGCAAACTGCACAATATGTCCGCATTGAAAAACAATAAAGTTGTTCAAAAGACGTGTACACACATTCCAACCTGCCGGATAGTTGGTCAGATTGATAAACCACTTGGATCTGGCAAAAAACAACCTGTTATCGGTTGGTCATCTGATTCTTTGTCAGCTGTACATACATCCAACTTATCTTCCACCAGGCAAGTTTGGAAGATAGTTGGACATATTGTTGTTAGGTTTGTATGAGCCTTAAGGCTTCATAGCTGAAAGCTTACTATTATTCTTTTAAGTTAGCCAATAAATGGTATCATTCTGTTTCAAAACTTTTTGCTAAAACAATTAATGTGATGCATTTTATAAACTAACTGTCAGCTCTATTTAAACCTCTATTTTGGTATTTTCCAATTAAGAAACTTAACCAAAAGATTCCAACAAGCATTCAAACAGTTAATCATGGCACACCACTGGACCATTTAATTATGGTACCACCATAGTGCCTATGTGACTATGGTCTATGCCTGTGCTAACTCAATAATTATGGTGCAGGCTAAAATATATCTTCTGCCACACTTGCACACGCTAAAATATCTCTTCTGCCACTTTCCCGCCAATTAAATATCCCTCCTCTCCACTCTAACAACTTTTTTCAACGCTTTATCTCATTGCTCCTCTCCGCTGCCAATTACTGCATTTTGTGGACCATAAGATGCACTTTTTCTCCCCCAAAAAGTGGGCTGAAAAAGTCAATGTGTCTTATGGTCTGAACAAGACCATTTGGACTGGCACCAGATCACTACGCTCCCCTACTAAAGCTCCTGTCACTCTCACCTGATCTAGTGCCCTCACAGCTTGACGCTAGCACTCAGGTCACGCAGTGAGAGGAGGATCACCTCCACAATAAGTTAGGCTTTTCTCCCAACGAAGCAAAGATAAGGACTCTGCATTCCTTTGGAGTGAGCTTGACTGGGTGGAAGTTGGAGAGAGCCGGGCAATGCATGGAAGAGGATGAGGGCATCTAGAGTCTGCACTGCATGACCCTGTCGGATTTCACCCATAGTCAGTGAGATGACTCAGCATTCCATTTGTCAAGGAGCCATGAGCTTAACTGAAAGATAAGGAGGGCATCCAGAGTCTGCACATATTGTCACCCCAGCCAAGATGAGGAATGGTCACAGCATGGGGAGGACTGTCACTCTGCATTCCAGGAGAGAGAGTCTGGCCTGACTGAGAGGGGGTGCCGTGGGGAAAGTGGGCATGGCTAGAGGGTAAGGAATGATTCTGCAGGTCACATGTAAAATCTCTGGGTGGCTTCCTTACCCACAGAGAACTGGCAGCAGCTGTTACGTTGCTGTAACACTTATCAAATAGGTACAGTATGTCAGCCATCTACTATATTACAAAATAAAAAGATGACATGTGTCCATAAACATAGCAATGACTATATGAATGTTTAAGCAATTAGCAGTTTCAAAGGAATTATCTCAGTTGAGTGCACTGCTTTTGAATTGAGTCAGCAGAACTCATTGTGTTGTAAATTATTGGAATGCTTTGATGTCTCTCTGTTAGCAGAGGATAATATAGAAACGGAAAGAAGATATCCTTTGTTATTGTCTCACACTGGCCCCTAGTGACAAGTGGCCATAAATACACATTGCAGCTCTACTAATTACTGCAGTAGCAAGGAAATGCAAAAATAATTCAATAAATAAATAATAAATAAATAAAAAAGTGAGAAAATAAAATGGTCTGGAGCACTTGCAAGCCTCTAAATAAATTGGCTACTAAAGGGTCAATGGCAGGGTTCTCAAAGTTGGCACACTTGCTCACTGGGTGACTGAGATGAATATTCAGGAAAATATTTGGAGCCTACAGCAGCCAGCAACAGCAGCAGCCAGCACTCCCCAGCAACACATGTGCACAACCGCTACCCATGCACATGGCTACACGAATGGCCACAACCGTTGCCCAAAGTCCGCTTCGTGCTAGATGTGAAGTGAAATGAATCGTCAGAGGAACTTTGGATAGCTCCGCAGAAAAATGTGTCAAAAAAGTTATATATATATATATATATATATATATATATATATATATATATATATATATATATGTTTTATTTTTTTTTTTTTTTATTGTATTGCTTTCTTAGAAAGGAAGGTTTCTGCAAGCAATCACTTCTATTTGTTCAAAGCTGTAATCCATAATACAGAATTTAATTCATTGTCTCTGCCCTTGCAACTCTATAGCTTTCAATTTTGCGGCATAACTAAATCTATTTTGCAGGCAGCTGTTTCATGCTGTTTCAGCCTTCATCAGAGTATAGTTTATTTTTAAAGTCTGTGACTGCAGTACATCATTTGCCCTGTAGATTAAGATGGCACTGTTGCTATTAGTCTCTAACGATACCCATTTAAAACAATGCAGCTGCAAATCCTCAACAGAAAACTATGTGTATGAATAAATATTTCTAGTTTAAGTGAGCAAAAAACTGAGATATTTCATTCATTTTTTAACCAAAGAATCCCACCGGTATGCAGCTTATAACCTCTGAAAAATAAACAAGCAAACAAAAAAAGCAAGATTGTATTGTTAAAAAATCCAATTTTATTTCTTCATCAGTAAACTGTTTTTCTAAAACGACCTAGTGTCAATATTCTTTATCCAATTATGATCACAAAAGCGACTCAATGTTATTTACTTCTGCTGAATACAGCAAGTACACCTATTCAGTTTTACAATGTCACGGAACGCCCAGCCAAAGTTGCTGCACAAGGCTTTTTTTAAATCCAAAAGGGGTCAAAGAGAGAACTATACACTTAAAGATATTCATAGTTTTCCACCTAGATGGTTTATACAGATTATTGGTCAAAGAGCAGGCACCTTGCTAAGCGACTGCTCAGTATTGTTCACTGTCCTGCTAGAAGAAAAATTGCTTTCCCAAGTATGATAGGTTGTATATTGTACAGCACTGGCATGAAAAAAGGGCCTTTCTACATATATTTTTATTCTCAGTATCCAGGTGAACATAGTCTGTTTCAAGGTATAATTATGCATGACCTTGATTTCACACAATAAATTGAATAGTCCACGTTGTTAAATGGAGTAAGCCTATACATTTCTATTGCAGTACATTAGAGAAGGTGTTTGGCTTTTATTGTTGATCTAAAATGGCAACATGAAAAAAAAAAGAAACAGAAAACTGTATATGTCATACATTATAATACATCTAGCTAAAAGATTTGTTCTTTGTGTAATGCAACTTACTGTATGTTGTTGTTGGCCGTAAATTATTTTAAGAGTTCAGTAGGAGATTGGAAATGGACTCAAGCCAAATATGGGAATGTTGAATCAAGAGAATAAGTGATTTTTAGGTAATTCAACCAAATTATCTGTCATTCAATAAGGGTTGCTATGGTAGCTTGCTTGAAGTTTCTTCCTGCAACCTGCCCACACAACGTCCTGGAAGAAATATTATGGCAGAATAGTAACGCCACAAGAACACCGCCCGTTAATCCATTCACACCACATGTGTAAACAGGTTAACGTGGTTAGTGCCAAAACCGAACCTCTCCACCTACTGCCTAACCCTAATTCCCCCCGTAAATGCTATTTTTGCAAAAATGTAAATTTACATATGAAAATAACTTTGGTGAAAACTTAAAGGGGAACTGAAGAGAGAGGTATATGGAGGCTGTCATGTTTATTTCCTTTTAATCAATACCAGTTGCCTGGCAGCCCTGCTGGTCTATTTCTCTGCAGTAGTATCTGATTAAAACCAGAAACAAGCATGCAGCTAGTCTTGTCAGATCAGACTTATAAGTCTGAACCACTGAAACACCTGATCTGCTGCATGCTTGTTCAGGGGCTATGGCTAATAGTATTAGAGGCAGATGATCAGCAGGGCTTCCAGGCAACTGGTATTGTCTAAAAGGAAATACACATGACAGCCTCCATATACCTCTCTCTTCAGTTCCCCTTTAAAGAGAAACTCCAACCAAGAATTGAACTTTAAACCAATCAGTAGCTGATTACCCCTTTTACATGAGCAATCTATTCCTTTTCACAAACAGACCATCAGGGGGTGCTGTATGGCTGATATTGTGGTGAAACCCCTCCCACAAGAAACTCTGAGGACCGTGGTACTCCTGGCAGTTTCCTGTCTGTGAACCTTGCTGCATTGTGGGAAATAGCTGTGTACAGCTGTTTCCAACTGCCAAAAAAACATGCAGCAGCTACATCACCTGCCAACAGTAAAAATGTCACCATGTAATAAATGTCAGAATGTAAATCAGGGATTTAAAAGATTTTACAAAGGGCAAACACTGACTAAATCATTTATACATAATTATTGTAAAAATGAAGCACTTCTTTTTATTACATTATTTTCACTAGAGTTCCTCTTTAAGCTCATTCAGACCTGCCTCCACTTAACTGCCCTGTTTCAGCTGCTGTTGATTTTTCACTTTCAAAGCACTGGTGTAGCAGTTGACCATGGTTTGGTAAGGAGAAAACAGCTGTGTAACTACCAGAAACCAAGGTCTTGTACTTCATCATCTAGCATTTCCTCTCTTGCTTCCTGTCATCAGATTTGGTGACACATTAATTAGTCTTGCATGGCATATAGTAAATGCAGGTTATGTCTTAAGCTAAGTACACACATGCGAGAACTGTCACCCATCGGGGATCGGGAAACAATCCCTTAGGCGACAATTCAGGGAAAGATGCTATATAGACACATCCCCGGCCTTGAGGGGTTCTGTTGCTATAGAAGGGGGCAGAGGGACAATGATCAGCAGATGATGGTGGGGTAGCTTCAATCAGTTAGCAGGGGTTGAAAATAGTAAATAGTATGGAGAACGGTAATGCTCGGGCATCAGGGGTATTGGGGATCCGACATGATGGAACCTTAACGACCCCTGATGCTTGAGCAATATCGATCGGCAGCCGCTGTTCACACACAATGATCGTTGGCTAAAATGGTCATTATCAGCCATTTCAGCCCACAGTTATCTCATGTGGGTATGTAGCTTTAGACCTCTCCTTCTGGTTGGTCTTTTTTGAAAGAAATATACTGAGTAAAATATAACCTCTATCTCTCCCCCTCTACCCAATTCTCACGCCCACTCGTCCCTGTATAACTCGATAAACTAAAACTATACAAACATTTTTTGGAGGGGACAGTTGTAGCACAGAATTGTAGTGCAAATGTAGTACAATAAGCTGCATTTATGGCACAAAGCAATGATGATGGACAGTGATGTGTAGCCTACAAGCAGTTCTGCTCAATGTCTGGTGAAAGTTTGGCATATATACTGTACATTTATATAATATTGTAGTGCAACAAGCCCTAATAACATCACACAGCCAATGACAGTTGAAATAGTTATGGCTATAATGTACAGGTTAGCAGCAGTGCCGCTCAATCCTTGGTGTAATGTGCTGCATTTGCAAATAATCAATATAGCTCTACAATGAAGTACTACAGTAATGTTGATAGTTTTTGACTGACAGAACCTGCTGCCTGCATTATGTTCTAATATGCTGCAAGTACAATTACAATAAACATACCGCAGCAGTATAAAACAATTCTCCCACCCCAAAAAAGTCTTAGCTAAGTAATTATTTTCTGAGCAACATTAATCTGACTAGCTAGTTGCAATGACAACTATATAATGGATGCTGGAGGATACATGCCAGGCCTTTGAAAGGAACCAGGTGATCAAGGTACCAGTGAGACACCTACCACTGCTAATATGATTTTTGCTTGTCCACAATTGCTGACTGGTGGACCAGGGCAATAGTCTGCTAAATTTCCACTGAATAACACAGTTGCTCAACTTGGTTGGATCCCAGCCAAATGATCACCAGTATTTGGGTTCAATTTGACTTTATCTGAAATCTAAAAAGCAACACCACTGACAAGTCCCTGAACTCAGATGACAACCTTTTTATTTAGTAACAATGGGGGGTGCTGATGCCATGTAACTCATGTACCAGACAATTTTCAGTGTAGAGGACATCCTGGATTTTGTTTACTCACAATGCTTTGGTCATACAGCTAAACATTGATCTCATATATAATCTTTAGATTGCTTCACAAAGAAAGACAGAGTGTCCTTTTCTTTTTATGACTTTCCTGTTAATGGAGCTATGTATGCATTGCAACTTGCATGTTAATGTTGGCCATCATTTAAGGATGAACTGTGGGCAGCAATCCAAACACAAATAGCTAAAGATGACTACATCGATAGTTTAAAAATTAAAAGGTATCATTATCCTAGTACGCAATTTTAAAATCCATTTAAAGTTTGGGTCAAGTGATGTAAGCGCTGCAGAGAATTCCCAGCTGTGAGTGGGCACTCAGGCAGAGCTAAAAAGATGTGTGGGAAGGGAGAAATATTTTTGTCACCAGTTAAAAAGTTATGCCACATCATTATGACCAGATGACATAATCCTCCTCTCTCCAGAACCCACAGAGGCATACTGTTAGTTTTAAGTGATGACCCAACATCACAATTGTGCATTCAGGAACACGTTTACGAATGTTACTGCTAAAATTTGTGAACCAATTATTTGCAGCAAGACCCATTGACTTTAATGGCAGGCTGTCTCCCTACCCTCTCAATAGTGATGTCATGAACATCAAATTTTTGGCTCATGAACGCGAATCTTGTGCAAACGTTTGCGTATGGACAAATCGCGTGAACCGTTATAGACTTCAATGGTCAGGCGACTTCTAACACCTATAGGGGCTAGTGATGATCATTATCAGCTAATTACGATTACGCAAATTTTCATGTAAAATTTCGCAATTTTGCCTATATGTAATTGCGATTTGTACATTTAATTGATATCGTATAGTCATTTGTATTTTCGCAAAAAAATGTAGTGTAATTTTCACGTAATTCTGTGCTGACTTTGGCAATGAATAGCAAAGCTCCAATACGTGTTATTGACACCAAAATTGCTACATATGTTACGGAGAATAGTGGGTGAATTTTCCAAAAGACAGTGCAGTTTTTGAGAAAATCGATTTTAAAAATGCAAAGAAAAAATGGTTTTTAATTTCTGAAAAACTATAGTCTAACCACTTAATGACTGCAGTCTTAAAACCCCTTAAAGGGAACCTTAACTGGTGGGGAAAAAAAATTCACTTACCTGGGGGCTTTCCCGAGCCTCCTGCAGCCGTCCTGTGCCCGTGCCGGTCCTTCGGTGCCCTATGGTCTCCCTCCGCGGCTAAGTTTCGTTTTCGGACGACTGCCAGTCGTCCTCGGGCAAAGTGTACTCTTCTTCCGCATTCCCCGTCGTAAAGAGCCATAAAGCGCGGCCGCATGACGAACCAGACACTTTTTTTTCCATTCAGACCACTGCAGCTTTAATGGTTTATTGCTTGGTCATGCAACCTACTATCTAAATGAATTTTACCTCCTTTTCTTGTCACTAATACAGCTTTCTTTTGGTGCTATTTGGTTGCTGATGTGATTTTTCATTTTTATTATATGCATCAAAAAAGACATACATTTTGTCCAAAAAATTATTTTTATAACTTTCTGTGCTGACATTTTTCAAATAAAGTAAAATGCCTCAAAATGACTTTTGAAATCCTAAAGTTACTCAAAGGACTCTGGGCCCCTTAGCGCACCTAGGCCGCAAAAAAGTGTCACACATGTGGTATCACCGTACACCGTACTCGGGAGAAATAGTATAATGTGTTTTGGGGTGTATTTTTACACATACCCATGCTGGGTGGGAGAAATATCTCTGTAAATGACACTTTTTTTGATTTTTTTACACACAATTGTCCATTTACAGAGATATTTCTCCCACCAGGCATGGACATGTGTAAAAATACACCGCAAAACACATTATACTACTTCTCCTGGCGATACCACATTTGTGACACTTTTTTGCAGCCTAGGTGCGCTAAGGGGCCCAAAGTCCTATGAGCACCTTTAGGCTTTACAGGGGTGCTTACAATTTAGCACCCCCCAAAATGCCATGACAGTGGCACCCCACAAATGACTCCATTTTAGAAAGTAGACACCCCAAAGTATTCAGAGAGGGGCATGGTGAGTCCGTGGCAGATTTAATTTTTTTGCAGCCTAGGTGCGATAAGGGGCCCAAAGTCCTATGAGTACCTTTAGGATTTCACAGGTCATTTTGAGGCATTTGGTTTCCAGACTACTCCTCACAGTATAGGGCCCCTAAAATGCCAGGGCAGTTTAGGAACCACACAAGTGACCCCATTTTAGAAAGAAGACACCCCAAGGTATTCTGTTAGCAGTATGGTGAGTTCATAGAAGATTTTATTTTTTTATCACAAGTTAGCGGAAATTGATTTTTATTGTTTTTTTTTTTTCACAAAGTGTCATTTTCCACTAACTCATACACCTAACGGAATACCTTGGGGTGTCTTCTTTCTAAAATGGTAGCAGGATAACAGAGGCGCCAGGTAGAGTAAAATTAATTAAAATCGTTAAAAAGGGCGAAGTGGGTGGACTCACCTCCCTTCTAGAAGAAATGGCTGGACAACGGGCAAGTTAATTGCAGTTTAAAGTAACATTTAATAATAACTCCAAAAGTGCAACGCGTTTCACGGGTAACAGTTCCGCTTCTTCAGGCAAATGATTTTTGGAGGGTACACTGTCTGGTCAAGAGCTGGGTATAGCTACAGAGGCGCTATACCCAGCTCTTGACCAGACAGTGTACCCTCCAAAAATCATTTGCCTGAAGAAGCGGGGCTGTTACCCGTGAAACGCGTTGCACTCTTGGAGTTATTATTAAATGTTACTTTAAACTGCAAGTAACTTGCCCGTTGTCCGGCCATTTCTTCTAGAAGGGAGGTGAGTCCACCCACTTCGCCCTTTTTAACGATGTTAATTAATCTTACTCTACCTGGCGCCTCTGTTATCCTGCTACAAAATAATTTAAGCCACCCTTGGTGGAGGGGTGTATCCCCACTTTTTCCTATCTACAGAGAGTGACTTCTTAGACCTGAGCGGGGTCAGGTTATAATTCTCCCCGCCTACTCGCCCAGTGGTTGCCTTGGTGGCGACCTACCTTTTGTGAGTATAATCACCTTCTTTATCACCAGATACAATTACATAAACTCGGTTTTCCTCTCTTCACCTTCTTTCTAAAATGGGGTCACTTGTGGGGTTCCTATACTGCCATGGAATTTTAGGGGCCCAAAACTGTGAGGAGTAGTCTGGAAACCAAATGCCTCAAAATGACTGTTCAGGGGTATAAGCATCTGCAAATTTTGATGACAGGTGGTCTATGAGGGGCCAAATTTTGTGGAATTGGTCATAAGCAGGGTGGCCTCTTAGATGACAGGTTGTATTGGCACTGAAGTGCAGGAAGCGCAGGATGTTCTCAAATCGTGACCTGGACATGGCAAAAGAGAACACGGGCATGTGATGTATTGGGTGCGTAGGCCAATAAGTCCGCAATACATTCTTCTTGACTAGATGCATGTTACGGAGAAGAACCCAAAAATGTTACGTTCGGAAACTTGGTGTGGTTTCCACCGAAAAGGCTGAGCATGGTAGCTTCTTATGTTGGCGGTTGCGTATTGTGTGGCATAACGGTTGGTCTCAGCCACAATTAAGTAGTAGAGACAAGCAGTGGCGTAGCTAAGGAGCTGTGGGCCCTGGTGCAAGTTTTACAATGGGGCCCCCCAAGCACTCTATACATAACAATTGATATGGCGAACCAAACCCTGCCAATGGCAACTACAGTGTCAGGGGTGCATGAAGGAGATGGGGAACAGCTTGTTAATGATTACTGCTATCCATAGCATCTATAGAAGTGATTATTACCAGCACAGGACCAATAGAGAGCTAATACTGTAGTTTAGGGAGGGCCCTTTGGGGCCCCTCTGGCCCAAGGGCCCCGATGCATTCGCTACCGCTGCACCCCCTATTGCTACACCCCCTGGAGACAAGCAGTGATCAGAAAAAAAATTCTGCCACTGTGGTGGGCGGGTGAGGGTTTGGCCAGGTGAACAGAAGCCCTCAGGGGGCAGATTAGGGCCTGATGGGATTGATGGGTGTCTCAGGGGGTGATTAGAAGGGAGAATAGATGCAATCAATGCACTGGGGAGGTGATCGGAAGGGGGTCTGAGGGGAATCTGAGGGTTTGGCCAAATGATCAGAAGCCAACATGGGGCAAATTAAGGCCTGATCTGATGGGTAGGTGTGCTGGGGGTGACAGGTGGTAACAGGAGGTGATTGATGGGTGTCTCAGGGTGTGATTCGAGGGGGGAATAGATGCAAGCAATGCACTGGGGAGGTGGTCAGGGGGGGGGGTCTGAGGGCGATCTGAGGGTGTGGGCGGGTAATTGGGTGCCCGCAAGGGGCAGATTAGGGTCTGATCTGATGGGTAGCAGTGACAGATGGTGACAGGGGTTGATTTATTGATGGGTGATTAGTGGGTGATTAGAGGGGAGAACAGATGTAAATAATGCACTGGGGAGGTGATCGGGGGGGGTCTGAGGGCGATCTGAGAGGGCGGGCGGGTATTTGGGTGCCTGCAAGGGGCAGATTAGGGTCTGATCTGATGGGTAGCAGTGACAGATGGTGACAGGGGGTGACAGGGTGATTGATAGGTGATCAGGGGGTGATTAGAGGGGAGAATAGATGCAAGCAATGCACTAGTGAGGTGATCGGGGGGGGGTCTGAGGGCGATCTGAGGGTGTGGGCAGGCGTTTGGGTGCCCGCAAGGGGCAGATGAGGGTCTGATCTGATGGGTATGATGGTTAGCAGTGACAGGTGGTGACAGGGGGTGATTGATGGGTGATCAGTGGGTGATTAGAGGGGAGAATAGATGTAAACAATGCACTTTGGAGGTGATCTGAGGGTGGGTCTGCGGTCGATCTGAGGGTGTGGGCAGGTGATCAGGTGCCCACAAGGGGCAGGTTAGGGTCTGATCTGATGGGTGGCAGTGACAGGTGGTGACAGGGGATGATTGATGGGTGATTGACAGGTGATTGATAGAGATGGACCGAACCTCCAATTTTTAATTCGCGAACCGGGTTTGTGAACCTCCCACGAAAGTTCGGTTCACGCGAACTTTCGCAAACCGCCATACACTTTAATGGGGAGGCGAACTTGGAAAACTAGAAAAATGTATGCTGGCCACAAAAGTGATGGTAAAGAGGTTTCAAGGGGTTTAACACCTGGAGGGGGGCATGGTGGAGTGGGATAGATGTCAAAAGTCCCGGGGAAAAATCTGGATTTGACGCAAAGCAGCGTTTTAAGGGCCAAAATCACATTGAATGCTAAATTGCAGGCCTAAAGTGCTTTAAAACATCTTGCATGTGTATGCATCAATCAGGGAGTGTAATTAGAGTACTGCTTCACACTGACACACCAAACTCACTGTGTAACACACCACAAACAGCTGTTTGTGTAGTGAAGGCCGTGCTGGACTGGTGCGTACTATGGCCAGAGTGCAGGCCATGGTGGTTTTCAAGCCCATATGGTCGCCGGGCTGAGGTAGCTCAATGACAGAACAGTGACTGTCCAGCTGATCAAATTTGGTCTGTCCACAATGAAGCAACAACCTTATTATCTTTGGTGTGCCCCCCCCCCCGAGACATTCATATTGCCGGCGGTCATTGCTTCATTGTGATACGCAAGCCCCCTCGCCGCGGCAAGGTAATAATCATGAAGGGGAATTTGCACATGTACATGCCTTTTGTTTTGTTGTTGCAGCCGCAGTGCAGCCAGAAAAATTAGGCAGGCATGTACATGCACCAGAAAAATTATTATAGCGACCGCTGCAGGAAGCGGCCTTAAAAATTCAGGAATCCACCTGGAGTCCTGGACCCTGTAGGTGGTGGCGGAGAAGGCAGTCAAGCGGCCTGCAGGCAGAGGTGCTGTGTGGGAAGCAACTTAGTCTTGGGGCAGGCAGTCACACGGCGTGCAGGCAGAGATGCTGTGTGTGGGGACTGACTTAGTCTTCGGGCAGGCCTGACCGTGCTTTGCAGAGCACGTGGTCAGATGGTCCCTTGACCCAACGCTGTGTCCCAGAGATGACACCATTTGCCTTTCAACATCACGGTACAGTTTGGGTATCGCCTTTTTTGAGAAATAATTGCATATCTTCCACTGCGGTGTGTGGATTTGCATTTGTGTGCTGCTTTTCCTCAGGTGGTCATCCCATTGCAGTTTGTGCTTTGATATCATGTGCCTTCGTAAGGTAGTTGTCCCTATGCGGGTCTTGGTCTTTCCACGGCTCAATTTTCGGTGGCAGAGAGTACAGATGGCATTGCTCTCATCTGAGGCAGACACACAAAAAAATGTCCACACCGCTGAGCCCTGGGGTGATGGCACTTTGGTGGCGGCCGACTGATTGTTACGTGGGGTGGCAGAATCAGAGCAAGAGGAGGAAGATACGTCACGCTTCCGTGCGGAAGCTGAGAAAGATGAGACGTTCTGTGTTAAATAGTCAACTACGTCCTGACAATATTGGGGGTTGATGGGACGTGCCTTCTTCTGAACACTGTACTTTGGTCGAGGGCCGCACAAAATCACGACAGTGCGACCTCGAACAGACCTGCCAGGTGGCCTGCCTTTGCCTTTTGTTTTGTTCATATTGGGGGGGGAGGAAGTGAAAGGTATACACTGACTTGACTAATACAATGTGCAGTCAGTCACACAGGTGCAGTTAACAGGTATGCACGGAGTGGTATATCACACTGCGTGCGCTCACGTAGGTAGGTGGGTGCTTTGAAGTGAACAACAGGTAGTAGGTATATGCAGGGATGGGTATTACATGTGCACCTGTCACACACAGACAGGTACCGGATAGGCACAGTGACACTGCGTGCGCTCACGTAGATAGGTGGGTGCACTGAAGTGAACAACAGGTAGTAGGTATATGCAGTGATGGGTATTACATGTGCACCTGTCACACACAAACAGGTACCAGATAGGCACAGTGACACTGCGTGCGCTCACGTAGGTAGGTGGGTGCACTGAAGTGAACACAACACTGCACAACAGGTAGTAGGTGTATGCAGTGATGGGTATTACATGTGCACCTGTCATACACAGACAGGCACAGTGACACTGACTGATAGGGCTGTATATAATGCAAGTGGGCCACACACAAAAAAAAATAGATCACAAGAACAAGATTAGCTCTCAAAAGAGCTGTTGAGGGGTGCTTTTTTTTAGCAATAACAATCAGCCAGGAACAAGATAACAAGCCTACAAGAGCCTAACTAAGCTTTCCCTATGAGAGTCTGCAGCAGCTATCCCTTTACTAATTACTGCAGGCACACAAGTGAGTCCACTGCCTGACGCTGCCTGCCTTTTATAAGGGGGGGAGTGGCTCCAGGAGGGAGTGTAGCCTAATTGGCTACAATGTGCCTGCTGACTGTGATGTAGAGGGTCAAAGTTGACCCGAATGGCACACTATGAGGGTGAACCGAACATCCGAAAAAGTTCCCGGTCTGCCACGATCACGAACCACGGAAGTTCGCTGGGAACCGTTCGCCGGCGAACTGTTCAGGCCATCTTTAGCGATTGACAGGTGATCAGTGGGTGATTACAGGGGATAATAGATGCAGGATCTGTGTGCTTGGGTGTATACATATACAGCTGCCTCCTACCCTGGTGGTCCCTCTATCACTGGGACCACCAGGGTAGGAGGCAGCCTGTATAATACACTTTGTATACATTACAAAGTGTATTATACACTTTGTAGCAGCAGATCGAGGGTTAACAACCCGCCGGCGCTGCTAATTGGCCGGCGGGTTGATGTCGCGGGTGGGTGTAGCCTAATTCCGGTGGATGCGCGCGATTCCCGGCTGATCAGTCCCCCAGCTGCCGCCGTTGATCGGCGTTAGGTGGTCCTGGGGGTGCCACTTTGCCGACGCCCATAGGTAGTGGCCAGTCGGCAAGTGGTTAAAAACCATTTTTCTTTGCATTTTTAAAATCAATTTTCTCAAAAACTACAAGGTCCTTTTGAAAAAAAAAATGTTTTTTTTACTTGCACCCACTATTCTCCTTAAAGAGACACTGAAGCGAGTACAAAACTCGCTTCTTCTCTTATATTCAGCAGGGGCATGTGTGCCCCTGCTAAACCGCCGCTATCCCGACGCACAACGGGGGTCCCTTACCCCCCAATTTCCCCCCTGCAAAATCTACGACCAACTTGGTCGTAGATTTTGCTGCTCCTAGAGGCAGGGCTAGCGCGTCTATCAGCGGCGTATCGCCGCCTCTCCCCGCCCCTCTCAGTGAAGAAAGACTGAGAGGGGCGGGGGAGAGGCAGAGATACGCGCTGACAGACGCACGTGGAGGCAGGGCTGCAGCGGTTAGCCCTGCCTCAATGCGGAAGAGATCCCCGGCGAGGACGGACTGGATTTGGGAGGTACAGGACACCCGTTGTGCGGCGCGATAGCGGCAGTTTAGCAGGGGCACATATGCCCCTGCTGAATATAAGAGAAGAAGCGAGTTTTATACTTGCTTCAGATTCTCTTTAACATATGTAGCAAGTTTGGTAGCAATAGCATGTATGGGGGCTTTGCTATTAACCACTAAAGTCAGCACAAAATTACTCAAAATGTTGCAAAAATTACGCAAAAAATTACATGAAATTAGGGGCAATATCTGTTCCCAAATGAATAGAAAAGTTGTTTAACCACTTGAGGACCACAGTGGCTATTTTTTTAAAAAATTGGGCAAGCTGTAGAGCCGCACAACACAGCACACAAGTGACCCCCCCCCCCTCTTTTCTCCCCACCAACAGAGCTCTCTGTTGGTGGGGTCTGATTGCCCCCCCTGTGTTTATTTATTTATTTTTAAATAAATATTTATGTGCTTTTTTTTACTATTTACTATGTTTTACTATTTCCTTTTTATATATTTTTTTAAATCCCTCCCTCCTCCCCGCCGATCGGCTGTCATAGGCTTCTGCCTATTAGAGCCAATCACTTTCTTCTGCCCCAGGGGGACAGCCATGTCACACGGCTGTCCCCAGTACAGCGCTGCTGCTGATCGCAGCGCTGTACTATGTGTAAAGATGGCGGTTTCACCGCTCAGAGACTGAAGGCGGGGTGGAGCTCTGCCCCCCCGATCAGGAGATGTGTGCGCAGCCTGCACGCGATCTCCTGCAAACTGGGCGTGACGTGGTCGTTATGTAGTTAAAAGGCCCTAACACCTAGCATGTCGGAGGGGGGATCCATGGCAAAAGTTCCACGAAAAATTATGTCGTGTTTTAATCTCTAAAGGACAGAAATCACATTACACTCCTACATTTGTGGAATAAGTGCTTTAAGACATCTGGCATGTGTACACGTTGATCAGGTAGTGTAAGGGTTAGGCCCGGTTCACACTCACAGATGAAACGCTGCATTTACTGCACTGCAAACAACCGCAAAGAGCTTTAGTTTATCAGTTTAGTTTAGTTTAGTTTATCAAGTCATTTAGGTGACAGCTGACAGATAGGTTTCTGCTGTATTCTACAATCAACACACAATATAGGGGGCCATTGACAGTGTGACTTGATACAGACCAGAAGTGAATAATATAGATCAGGGTTCAGTACAGTAATAGTGCTTATGGTCTACTCTAAATGAGTGACACTTTACTTCATTCAGGTGACAGCTGAAAGATAGCGTTCTGCTGTATTCTACAATCTACACACAACATAGGGGACCCCTGACAGTGCGGCTTTATACAGGCCAGAAGTGAACAATATAGATGAGAGTTCAGTACAGGAGTGCTGCTGTGCAGCTGAAGTGCTCTGCACAGTGGAAACACGCAGCACACCAATGTAAAAAGCAAGAAAAACAATGTACCAGCCCTTAGGCTATTGGGTGATCAGAACGCTGTAGTAGCAAGCAATACACTCCACTAGGGACACAGAACAGAGGTCTAACTAGCACAATCCCTATAAGCAGCACAGCTCTCTCTAATCTGCCTAGCACAGCAGCCAAATGCAAACTGTAAAATGGCTGCCATGCTTGAATTTTTAGGGGGGGGGGGGGGCAGGAGGGGATGGTTGATTGTTTGCCATGTATCTGCTGACTCTAGGGTGAGGGGTAAAATTTTGACTCCATGATGATGTACGGGGGGGGGGCGGTTCGAACACACCATGTGTTCATCTGCTGATGCGACCTCAAATATGCGTTATTTGCTAGGAACAGTTTGGGCCATCTCTACCTCTCGCACATATTGTGCCCATCCATAAAAGCACCTGGAGCACCCCACTGTATTTTCACAGAAATCCAATTTCTGATTTTCAGCCGGAAATGCAGATTTCCGATCAGAAATTAGAGATGGCTCGAACTTCCGATTTTAGGTTTGCGAACCCCTAATGCAAACTTTGCAAACCGCCATAAACTTCAATGGGCAGGCGCAGTTCCAAAACTACAAACACTGTTTCTGGCCACAAAAGTGATGGAAAAGATGTTTCAAGGGGTCTAACACCTGGAGGGGGTCAGTGACTACAAGAGGGAAAAAAATATTCAAAAAGACCTTATACTTTTTGAGAAAATCAATTTTAAAGATCTCGTACTGAGCGTGGGAAATGTTCCAACAGCCACCGACTTTAAAGGGAAGGTCCAAGCAAAATAAAAAAATGAGTTTCACTTACCTGGGGCTTCTACCAGCCCCATGCAGCCATCCTGTGCCCTCGTAGTCACTCACTGCTGCTCCAGTCCCCCACTGGCAGCTTGCCGACCTGGGAGGTCGGCGGGCCGCATTGCGTACATTTTTACGCATTCCTGCTACTGCAGGATCATTAACACATACATTTTTATGCATTACTGGTTCAATGCGTAAAAATGTACGCATTAAACCATTAACGTGTACTGCCAGTGGGGGACTGGAGCAGCAGTGAGTGATTATGAGGGCACAGGATGGCTGCATGGGGCAGGTAGAAGCCCCAGGTAAGTGAAACTCATTTTTTTATTTTGATTGAACCATCCCTTTAACGGTTAATAGCAAAGCCACCTTAAATGCCAGAAACACCAAATTTGCATGGGAATGTTAAGAAGAACAATGGGAACAAAAGGGAAAAAAATTCAAAAAGACCTTATACTTTTTGAGAAAATCGATTTTAAAAGTTCAAAGGAAAAAACATATACATTTAAATGCTGGTCAATGACAGATCATGGGAAATAATTCACTAGCAGTTAATAGCAAAAGCCCTTTACATCTTAGCAACACCAAATTTGCAGGATATGTTAAAAGGATAGTTGAAAACAATATATAAAAAAATGTTTATTTTTTTTTTATTTAATTTTTTTTGTTATGTCTAGAGTGTGGGAAATTTCCCCCCAAAAATAATGTGGGGTCCCCCCTCTAGGGCTCTCTGTAACCCCTTGCACCCCATGCAGGCTGGGATAGCCAGAATGTGGAGCCCTGGCCGCGTGGGACTTTGCAGCCTGAGCTATACCAGCCCGCATGGTCCATGGTATGGGGGGGCTCTGGTGGAGAGGGGCGGCAAAGCCTTCCCCTCTCCCCTCGAGCCCTTGTCCAATCCATGGACAAGGGACTCTTCCCCACCTCCGGCGCCCAGGAGGAGGTGGAGGCGATGACTCCCCCGGGGGGGGGGGGGGGTTCATGGTGGCATCAGGGAGTTCCCTTTAAGAAGGGGACCCCAGATGCCCACCCCCCTCCCAGGAGCTCTGCCGGGGCTCTGCATTCTGGCTATCCTAATCTGCATGGGGGACAAGGGGTTACAGAAAGCTCAGGAGGGGGGAACCCACATCAGTTTTTGGGGGAAATTTCAAACACTCTGGACATAACAAAAAAATTAAAATTAAAAAAAAAATATTTGTTTTTTAAAATATTGTTTCTCACTATCTTTTTAACATATCCTGCAAATTTGGCGTTGCTAGGATGTAAGGGGCCTTTGCTATTAACTGCTAGGGAATTATTTCCCAAGATCTGTCATTGACCAGCAATAAAATGTATAAAAGTTTTTTCCTTTGAACTTTTAAAATCGATTTTCTCAAAAAGTATAAGGTCTTTTTGAAAAAAAATATTTAACTTTTGCTCCCACTGTTCTTCTTAACATTCCCATGCAAATTTGGTGTTTCTGGCATGTAAGGGGGCTTTGCTATTAACTGTTAAAGTCGGCGGCGGTTGGAACATTTCCCACACTCAGAAGAGCTCTTTAAAATTGATTTTCTCAAAAAGTATAAGGTCTTTTTGAAAAAAAAAATCCTCTTGTAGTCAGTGACCCCCTCCACGTACCCTGCAAATTTGGTGTTTCTAATATGTAAGGGGGCTTTGCTAATAACCATTAACATCAGCACCAGTGGTGCTCATCCGGATTCCGGATATCTGGGAAACCTGGATATCCGACCATTTTTCAGCTATCCAATTCGGATTTGGATTCCGGATTTTTTTCAAATCCGGATAGCTATCTGCGGATATTTGGGCGCATAATGCGGATATCCGTGGATATTGTGGATATCCGGATCCAAAATACTGTAACTAAGGAGATGACGTCCTGGAGCCAATCAGAGGGCTCCCAGCAGAAGCCCTAGCACCCAATCACAGAAGGGAACCCTGGCCAGCTCCACCTGACCTCATTGAGCCAATCAGAGGGCTCCCAGCCTAAGCCCTGGCACCCAATCACAGAAAGGAACACTGGCCAGCCTCCCTGTATAATAGGGAGGGCTGCCATGATGCGACATATCGTACCTTGCTTGTGAATGCTCACTGAGAGACATGCTCCAGTGCTGCTGGCCTAGCAAGGGCTGTACACAGTGATAAACCTAAAGCTGTTCACTGATTAACCCCTTCACTACTATCACTACACTATTGTTAAATCGTTAATTAGCTTGATTGATTTCATTGTGTGACAGTCAGAGTGTGTGCTCCAGTGCTGCTGGCCTAGCAAGGGCTGTACACACAGTGATAAGCTGTTCAGTGATTAACCCCTTCACTATCACTACACTATTGTTATATTGTTAATTAGCTTGATTTCATAGTGTGACAGTCAGAGTGTGTGCTGTGCTCCAGAGCTGATGAAGCTGCTATGTGTCTGTGTGTGTGCTGTGCACAGACCGGGCCAGCTGCTGCCTGCTGGCCAGCTATTAGCCTTAGCTAGCTACAGTTTAGGTTAGGGATTAGGGAATAGCATTACTGTGTAATCGTGTAGTTAGTACTGTAGTACTACAGTCAGTGCTAGTAGTTGTTAGAGTAGTAGTACTACTGTGTTAGTTTACTACAGAACTGCTGTGCTGCTGAGCAGTGCCAGTGTGACAGTTAGAGTCCTCTCCACCGCATGTTTGACTGTCACTCTGCATGTGGCACTTGGCACGTGACACTTGCCAAGTGCCATGTGACACATGCCAAGTGCCACGTGACAAATGCCACGTGACACGTGACAAGTGACACATGCCAAGTGCCACGTTACAAGTGCCACATGACACGTGACAAGTGCCACGTGACACGTCCAGCATGCTTCTGGCAGACATTACACCTGCTGCTGCTGCATTGCCCTGCTCCTGCTCCCTGTGCAGCTCTGACTGCCAGGGTGTCACAGGCTACTGATACCACCTATATTTAACCAAAAACACAATTGCTGCGTAATTTTTTGGGAGGTGTCTTGGCTGAAAACGTTCACGTCCCAGTTGTGCGGTTGGACTTTGGACACAATGTGGGCTGCACGACCGCTGTCTGTAACCTAGTCCTGATGTTAATTGACAGCCAATTTCTTTATTATTATTTTTTTGTGGGGGGGGGGGGGATTTTAAGTCCCCACATAATCAATTAGTGTTTCCCTTTAAAAAAAAAAAACATGATCCTACATGCCTCATTTACCCTAAAAAGATGTTTTAGAAGCAATTTAAAGCCCACTTCTATTTTTCTATTTGGATATCCGAATCCGCCTGGATAGCCCGGATAATGTGTTCGGATATCCGCATGAACACAGATATCTGAAAGTTCGGAATCGGATATCCGATCCAGATCCGGATATCTGGGTATCCGGATCCGGATCAATTCGTATTTGAAAATGAGTATCCGAGCACCCCTGATCAGCACCATTAAAGTCTATGGGAAAAATTCAAACCCAAGCTTTTTTGGAAAAAAAATTGCTGTTCGGGCCGTCTCTATCAGAAATGTAAAAATTAAAATTCTGCAAAATCTGAATGAGCATCCCTACTAAGCGTACCTGAACCCATCTGGAAATGGATAACCAACTTCATGACTGACAGGAGAAAGCAGGTTAAACTAGGGAAACATACCTCAGGCTCTTTGACACCAATGACTGCATCTCCACAGATCCATATGTAAAGGTTCTGAAGTTTGCAGATCACACAACAGTAATTGGTCTCATACAAAATGGGGATGAGTCTGCATACAGGCATATAGTGGGACATAGTGGGGAAACTTTCAGTGCAAAGCTGCCAGCAAAATGTTGACAATAGCACATTACCCATACTCTAACATAAGATTTACCCGGCATTCAAATTGAACGACTTCAAACAAACTGTCAGGGGATTTTAAATGATGTAGGGCAGTGTTAACTAGTTAGCACTAGCTCGTGTGTGTGTGTCTGTGGAATTAGGTGAGCTAAGCTTTACAAAAATCTAGACTCACCAGAATAATTAACCACTTTCCCCACCACTGCAGTATATCTACGTCAGCTGTGGCACCCTCCAAGCCACAGCGACGTAGATGTACTGACCTGGCTGCAGCCCTGCTGTGCACGGTCGGGTGCGCTTCAGAGCGCACCCTCCGGCACTGTCAGCTGCAATACTGATTGGTGGAAGGGAACATGTTCCCTTTTGGCCAATTAGTCCACCCCCCTCCCATGAATGATCGCTGCAGTAGTGAACTGCAGCGATCCTTCATCTGTTAAAAAAAATCATCCAGCAAGCAGCCTCACTCACCTACCTCATTCCTGCGACGATCCTGAAGCCTGATCCTCCGATCACCGCTCTGCATTCAGCCGCGTATTGCCGGTGACCCGGGTCCCGGCTTGATGACGTCATCAAGCCGGGACCCGGGTTACCGGCAATATGCGGCTGACTGCAGAGCGGAGAACAGAGGATCGGGCTTCAGGACAATCACAGGAACGAGGTAGGTGAGTGAGGCTGCTTGCTGTTGGATTTTTTTTAGGATTTCTGCACGGAGGGGGCTGCCTCATGGGGGGAGGGGGGCATCTGGCTATCGATACTGGGGGGTGGGGGTAGCATAAATAAAAGGGGGGTTACATATTTGTTGGGGGGCATCTAATTGACTAAGGGGAGGGGGGGTTACTAATTTGGTGCATCTGGGCAACTGGGGGGGCAGTAATCATATACTGGGGGCACATTTGGCTATAATGGGGGGCAGCACTAATCCTGTTGGTACATCTGCCCATAATGGGGTTAATCCTGATCCGGGGACACATATGGCTATAAAGAGGGGCACTATTCCTGGGGGTGCATCGGTCAATCTATTCTGGGGCTGTCAAACGCAGGGGACACATGTGGCCATGATAGGGGAGCTGATACTGGGGACACATCTGACTATACTGGGGGAGGCGGTGATACTGGGGACACATCTGGATATCTATACTGGGGCGACTTTAACTGGCGGCACAGTTTTTATGTCAATCGCACTTTTTATTTCCAAACAGGAATTGGTCAAAATTGAGAAACAATGCATTTTTTTAAAAATTTCCCACTTTTTCCCATTAAAATGCATAGAGAGGAATATTTTACTTTGTACCAAATACCCCCAATGAAAGCTTAGTTTGTCTTGAAAAAAACGATAAATAGATAATTTAAGTGGCACGAGTACAGATGAAGTTATTGCTGATTAAAAAGGGACACCGCTAAAGTGTCAAAACTGCTCTGGTCAATAAGGGGAAAACAAGGTCTGGATGTGAAGTGGTTAAACATTTAAAATCTACCACGGTGCAACTTAGGAGAGGTGTGGTCCATGCTGCCACTCACTTTCCCCCACTGTTTATTATGGCACTGGTCTTTGGTGTTGAAGGTTGGTGGGGGGTCCTTAGTGTTAGGCATTTTTTTAGGGGGGGGGGGTGTCCTTAGGGATTAAGATTAGGCATCAAGGGGGGGTCCTTAGGGTTGGGTCCCACCAGGGGAGGTGGATTAGGGTTAAGTATCAAGAAAAGGGAACGCTCATGTAAGATTAGGTTAATAGACCATAAGAAAATATCAATAAAGATTAGTGATATTTTGCTATTGGAATGAACTAGTAGAATGTTGATAATTTTTAGGGAATGCTCATTTGAATTCCACAGATTTGAAATTTTCTGTATTTCTGATCAGAAATTGGCATTTCCGATTGGAAAACGGAAATCGTAATTCCTCTGAAATCTGATTTATCGCACCTCAGTAATTTTAGGCTAATCACAGAACTTGGAATCATTGGACCAATCAGAGATTGCAGACTTCTTTTTTCCACAAAAATCAGATTACCGCAATAATTTTAGACCACTCACAAAATTCCTTTTTTTTTTTTTTAGTCATGTTTTGCATTCTCTGATGCAAAAAAAAAAAAATAAAAAAAATTTAGAAATAAAATACTGATCGGAAGTTGAACAATCGGAAATCTGAAAAAAGGAACATTCAAAAATTGTAAAAAAAAAAAAAAAAAAACCCAGAAAACTGGAATTCTGAAAAAACGGAAATCGGAAATTGGCATATATTAGAATTTCCGCGGAATCGGAAACAAGCATTTCCAATCATCCCTAGTAATTTTACAAGTAATCTACTAGCAGCTCTCTCTGGTGCCCTTTTTACCACAGTGCTCTTTTTACTCATCACTGATTAGGATTAAGGCAAGCATACATTGTAAAAAACTACTATTGATGTATGCAGTAGTTTTAAGGGGAATTTTTTATTTTGTATTACCCTGGAATTGGGGTTTTTATGTTTTCCCGCTCACTATTTATACTCCAAAAATGATATTAATGCACACATATGAAATACCTTGAATACACTTGAACCTGGTGCAGTGTACAGAATTTCTAGCAAGGTTTCTATAAATAGCATTTGTGCAACATTAGAGGCAGAGAACACAAACCAGGAATTACTAGAAGACTGCTGAGTGTGCCAAATTCTCTAATGCACAAACACATGAACGCTGTCCTGGGACCATGCAATGTGATAATTTACTGTATGTAGACAGAAAAACCAACTGTTCATAGAATTTATATTACTCATGCATGCTTTCACTTTCCAACTTTTACTTATAAATTAAAACATGCCAGACAAATGGGGCCTGACATAGAAAACACTCCTATTGTGTATAGAGACACGGAATTATATATCTTATAGAGTATACTGCAAATCACAATACGGCGTGATATCTTTGTGTTTTTTACGATGCAATTTTTCTAAAAAATTTTGGCAACTGCATTTTGCAATTTTCTCTGACTGTTAGGAACACAAGGAGAACCGCCAAAGATATGCAGCACACAGGATGTTTGCGATCGGACAAAATTGGATCGCAATCTGAGTACAGTAGTATAAAAAGGGTTCTGCAATTTTCTTTACTTTGAAGTTGTTCTTGTGTTTTGCATGTAATCAGAAATGAATTGCAAAATGCAGCAAATCGCATCTAGTATCAAAGAACCCTGAGGCCCCTTGCTCACTTGCGTGCTGGGTCACTCCGCGGTATGTTTCCTGGATGCTTCCCCACTGCAAGGGCCATGCATGTCTATGGAGACTTGCACAGTTCATGCAATGTGATGAGGTGCTCCGGAGGTATCCAAACCTCTGCATGGATGTGCTACTTGTGGTCGCTCTCCTATGTCCAGGAGCATTCCTCACCTATGCCGAATGCTTCTGTCCACGGGAGCATGACCAAGAGCTTGCACACATATAGAAGCCATTTGAAAGGTCCTAAGAACACTGTCAGAGAGCATAGCTGCGGCAAGTGAAACATAAGCTTCTAGGGGCCGGAGGAAGCCCCAGGTAAGTAAATCTGATTTTCTTTTATTTCACTCATGTATGCTATAAGTTGTATATAATGCAACATGTATTTCAAACATGCCTTAAAACTCTGGTTCAGCTGTATTGGGCACTTGATACAATATGGGGGGGGGGGGGAGCATCTGGTGAACTATAGGGAAGTGGATGTGAGTTCCTGTTGAAATATGGGGGATGGGGGCACTGAGATATGGGGGGGCATATGATGAATATTAGGGGTGGATGTAAGCACCTGATGAAATATGGGTGTGGGAGGGCTGGAGATATGAGCACCTGATGAAATATAGGGGCATGTGAGCACCTGATGAAATATCGGATGGATGTGAGCACCTGATGAAGCATGGTTAAATATATTAGTGCATCAACTGGTTCAGAATATTTTTTTTTCTTCATTTCTCTCCTCTAAACCTCATGGTCAAGTGTGTCCTTTGGTACAAAAACTACATTAGATTTGTTTTTGTTTTGTTGTTTTGTTTTTGTTTTACCTCTTGAGGATCACAGGCCACAAGCAATTTTTTACAATTCAGCACTTTGACATTTTAACGATTTATTGCTTGGCCATACAATTTACCACCCAATTCTATTTACCTCCTTTTCTTGCCACTAATAGAGCATTTTTTGGTGGTCTCTGATTGCTGCTGCGATATTTTTTTTAAATAATTAAAAAATGGATTTTTTTATAAAATATCCTAATTTTTTTATTTCCCTCCTCTTAAATCGGTCCTGACTGCGATCCTTACACTACAGTGTACATTAGATTATGAACCACTCCTGGGGACAGTTAAGTGACAAGGGAGTTGCCTGTACAAATGAGGACCCTGGGCTTAGACCCCCCTAGTGACCAGGCTATGTTTTGCTAAATAGACCACTGCAGCTTTAAGCCTGCGCTGCAGGGCCGTACAACTCAGCACACACGTGCCCCCCCTCCCCCCTTTTCTGCCTACCAACAGAGATCTCTGTTGGTGGGGTCTTTACCCTGCGATCACCGCTGGAAAACTGATGGCGGAGCGGAGCGATTGGCGTTAGGCGGTCCTGGGGCTGCTGCCTTGGTCATGCCCATTGGCGTTAGGTGGACGTAAACAGGTTAATTCAGCCTGCCAGCTCCAATCTCAGGCAGGCTGATAACGGATCCCTACTCTGTTTACAAGCAGGGAGCTCCCTGCTAATCCCGCCCACCGCACTTTGATGCCGATCAGCATAAATTAAGAGGAACTTCAGCGTAAACAAACATACTGTCATTAAGTTACATTAGTTATGTTAATTAATTGGGGGTGAAGGGACCCCCGTTTAGCCGCTGGATAGCGGCGTTTTAGCAGGGGCACACATGCCCCTGCTAACTATGAGCTCTGAAGCGAGAGAGGGATGGCTCGGTCCTAATGAGCCTTCCCTCTCCTCTCCCGGTGCCCCCGGTGCTGCGCTGGCTCCCCCGTTCACATCCCCCGCCGAGGGGATTTCGGAAGTCTTCGAGTCCTACCGAAGACAGGAGGCTCCATACTGCGCACTCGCGAGTGCGTCATAGTGAGTGCTTGCGCGTGCGCAGTGTAGAGCGGCCCATCTTCGGGAGTACTTAGGCTCCGAAGCATTTCTGAAGCCTCCCTTTAGCCGGGAAATAGCGGTATTTGACCGAAACGGTCGAATACCGCAACGGGGGTGCCAGCGCAACAGCGGGGACCAGGAGAGGAGAGGGAATGCTCTATGGGACCCAGAGCCTCCCTCTCCTTAGGTGAATATCTGACTTTTTTATTTAAAGGACATTCGAGGTGAAAATAAACTACTGAGATAAACAATTGTATCTATCCTGCTTCTTCTAAAAATGATTTTTTTTTGTTATCCCGTGGTTCTATTTTATATTTCAATCCAGTTTTTAATTTTTTACTACTTCATGGCCTCTTCTCAATGACACATTTATTGAATTATGTCAGAGCTAAACTCTATGAACTATTGAGAGTTTTTTTTTAATCTCTTTCCTGCTCTCAGAATCCATTTACAGCCAGGAAAGTGTTTTATGGCTTAAATTCCTTATCAGTGAGAGTTATCCTATAGTCCGACCCGGTCCTGACCCAGACCGAAACTGTCACTTGCACACCTGAATTTTATCTCTTTCAGGCAAACAAAGAAAAAAAAAAGAAACAGAGCACAGTTATTTGTGTGCTTGGCATTGTACATACACACATCGATCTCATCATGTCACATATCACCTCGGATGTCCTTTAAATGCAATAAAATTCAAGATGACTGGGATAGGTGGTTGAGCGAGCATGAATCTTGTGCTTGCTCATTTCTGTAATCTGTAATCCAATAATCAAGATGTGCTCTTGTGAGCATTTGTTGGTTCTCAGTAGGGTGCGGAAGACATCAACTATGTGCTGTCACATGGTGGTAGAAATATATACGTATAACATTGTTCCTCTGTATACATACTGCACACACATTCAGACATATACTTAACAATCACACACATGATTTGTATGCCCAGGCATATACAAGGTTTACAAAAAACATGCAACAAATATTTCATACCGATTTTGCGGCCATTGTATAAGAATTTAGGGATTAGATTCTTGCAATATAGAACCTCTTATGTACTCTAAAAAAGCAATCATTTAGCCAGAAGGCTTTAAGACACATTTAAGACACATTTCTAGAAAACAGGGACAGATCAAGACCAAGTTGCGCCTGGGGCAAGGTCAGGTTTTGGCGCCTAAAGGTCAGGTTTTGGCGACTAAACTGCCATTCATTTTGCCGCCTTTTGAAGAACTCAACAAACTGCGCCTGGGGCAAGATACCCGCTTGCCCCCCCCCCACCCTAGATCCGTCTCTGCTAGAGAATAATCTTGAGGGTTTTAGTAGAACATATTGCCCTGCAAGGAAGGCCACAGAACTTTATCAGTTCAAATGTGCTCACATGATGAGTCACATCCAGGCTGGTAGCAGAGTAAACATAAGTGTTGCCAGATTTCTGGAAAGTAAACAATCTTAGCAGAACAGACGAAAATTATTTCCTGGAATGGGGGGTACATGTCACGAGAAGCTTCAATTTTGTTATAGGTCCCGGGGCATGCGGAGTGTGTCTCAACACATCACGTGCTCCAATCCTATAAGCCAATAGCACACATGGGACGTGATGTGTAACTGGCCCTCCATTCCTTGGGGTGGGGTCAAGAGTTAACCCTTGGCTGGCTGTTTATAAAAGAGTGCCAGGCCAAGGGAGCTCACTTCTTCTTTCACTCTAAAAGATTACTTTAACTTTCCTGCCTACACCTCACTTCCCTTATGTTGTAGTCTCTGTCTTAGAGTAAGGAAGCATAGCCTGTTCTTAAGATGAACCTGAGCCAGTCACTAGGACCAGACTCAAGAAGAGCCATGGAATGCCACAAGATGAAATACTACAGATTCCTTGCTTTGCTGAGGTAATGCGGATGACTGATGTACACACCTGTATGTCTTTATTTGTCAAAATAAGTTCCTTAAAGCTTCAGGCGTCTGGAGTCCACTTTTAGATATCTGCCAGGTTGTGAGAATATCAAACCTTTAGGGGCAGCTATTCATTTGGGCTGCTGATGCCAAAGAACGGTGTGTGTGGTAACCCCTAGCAACCACCAATCCCATTTTTACACATAGATGTAGAATAATGTATCAGGCTTTAGCATAAATTGTAAAAAGATACCTGCGCTGTCCTGGTACTGTGAAGGGTTACAGGTGTTGCTCCTTTAACTGGGTGGCGCCAGTGATCCTAAGTAGCAGATAGAAGAAACAGAGGAGCGCTTCTTGGTGCATTCACTTTTTAATCTTCGTCAGGTCCAGACGAAGGCGTGGTTACGCCGAAACGCGTCGTGACATCATACGGCTCCAGCGCACCAGGCTCCGCCCACCGTGATTCACCCCCGCCGACACCACCGCTCCCGCTGCCCCGGCCAGGCACAGGAGCAGGGAGAGAACCGCCAGCAGGCCTGACAAGCGCTCATTTCTTCTACACATTGTAAGTGTATCTATGTTGCGTGTTTTTTAGCATAAATTACCTGTGTGCCATTCTTACCAGAAAGTGTAAAGAACTGTATGTACATTTTCTCTTGGATCCCTTTGTAACATGGTAGATTGTACTCTCACCTTTCAGCATTGGGGTCCCACGCTCAAAAATATTACCTTACCTGCCATCAATGCAATCTAAGGTGCTAAGTGCTCTGGTACCCTAGCAGTGCTTTGTAAAGAGCATACTTTAGTATACCACTGCCTGGACTGTACCTACACATTGACACTTGTGTATAGCTCTGTCTCCAGGTGATGATAAATAATATGCTATATAGACTCTGCTGAGAGGGAGATGGGCAGACAGCACTGAGGGCAATGAGGCACGTAACTGTTTTTATATCAAATTACAACACATTGGGAGTTTTTTAGACAGGGATATCTTCACCAAAAGCGGAGTTCCACTTAACAGCCAGTATAAACGTGCAGCACATTCACAGCTTCTTAGAATTAAATTAGAGTATGCCTTTCATATATCAGCATGCATCTTGGTAGTTCTGTAACACCAATGGGTGTCGTTTTGCAAAATTAAGCCCAGAGGTCGACTGGTAAATACTGTATGTGTACAGCAAGGGATGAATTTACAGCCTCTATAGCTTAAACCCCCGAACCCAGGGCAAATACACACAAAGGTGACATCTTCTGGGCTCCATAAGTCACCTACATCACCCAGTGCACTTGCAAAGATCACTTTCCAAAGTCCTTCACAAACAATACACACAATACCCTTTTTATATTGCCTCAATTATTGTTAATCATCTATTCAGGATGTGTGTGGTTGGAGATTTTATAAGGTATTTAGCTCGTAACTAGATCTGCTTCAGAAATGTCAAGTTGCATTAATATGTAATAACTGTTGAATAATTAATACCAGTCTCAGTGTGTTTACAATAAGGTGTATTTATAATGAATTATTCATGATTATGTTGTAAGGGCACTGACTCTACATCTCTAGGCAATTCTGAAGGAAAAATATCAGACTCTTCAAATTGTTTTAAGATGGCAAGGTCCTCTGGATACAAAACAGGGGCTATAGGAATGAATTATCTCTGTTTATTTAATAAACAGGCACCTGTCATGAGAAAATTATGGAGGCTGGCATTACTGGCCTACTTCTGAAAGATGCTATTTTCCTAGTTGTAAAGAGGCACTGTAGTATATAGTATAATGTAATATAATAATCAGGACACCCAATTTTACTCCCATTATCCTGGTTTTAGCATCAGAAACACTTTCTATATCTATATATTTCTGTGTATATTGGTATGTAACCCCGCCCTCCCAGTGGTGTGTAGCCTAGGCTGTGATGTTACAAAGCCTTCTGCCCCAGAGCTTTCTGGGAGACAAGGTGCTGTTTCTGCTCACTTCGGAACACACAACAAACAAATTGTGTGTTGATGCACCTTACCAGCAGTAAAGATGTCGTCACATGTGATAAATGTAAGAATGTAAAACAGGGTGTGGAAAGACTTTACAAAGGGAAAACCCATAAAGTGAACCTTTAACCTCCTTGGCGGTAACCCCGTGTGTGACACGGGGTAAGCCGCCGGAGGGTGCCGCTCAGGCCCTGCTGGGCCGATTTACATAATTTTTTTTTCAAACACGCAGCTATCACTTTGCTAGCTGCATGTTTGGTCTGATCGCTGCCGCCCGCCGTCGATGTGCCGCTACCCGCAGCGGATTCAGGCCCCCCCGCATACCCCTTGCGCAGCCTGGCCAATCGGCGCCAGGCTGCGCTATGGGGTGGATCGGGACTCCCTGTGACGTCACGATGTCCATGACATCGGTGACGTCACTCCGTTCATCGCCATGGTGACGGGGGAAGCCCTCAAGAGAATCCCGTTCAGAATGGGATTTCCTTATGGGCAAGCGGAGCCGGCGGTGATAGGGGCACACGGGGGGACGCCGAAGGTAGGGGGGAAGCATGTAGCTAGTGCTAGGCTAGCTACATGGTAAAAAAAAAAAGGTGAAAAAAACCCTCCCGCGGCCGCGCAGCTGCGGGAGTCATACCGCCAGGGGGGTTAAAGAGACACTGAAGCGAGAATAAATCTCGCTTCAGTGCTTATATTCAGCAGGGGCATGTGTGCCCCTGCTAAAACGCCGCTATCCTGCGGCTAAACGGGGGTCCCTTACCTCCCCAATCCCCTCGTGGAGTCCCGGGCAGCGCTTCCACATTGAGACAGGGCTAACCGCTGCAGCCCTGCCCCACGCGCGTCTGTCAGGGCGTATCTCCGCCTCTCCCCCGCCCCTCTCAGTCTTCCTTCATGGGGGGAAAGGCGGCGATGCGCCGCTGATAGACGGCGCTGAGAGGCAGGGCTGCAGCCGTTAGCCCTGCCTCAAGAGCAGCAAAATCTACGACCAAGTTGGTCGTAGATTTTGCAGGGGGGGATTTGGGGGTAAGGGACCCCCGTTTAGCCGCGGGATAGCTGCGTTTTAGCAGGGGCACACATGCCCCTGCTGAATATAAGCACTGAAGCGATATTTATTCTCGCTACAGTGTCTCTTTAAGGAATAAAATGTCCCCTGGGGGTACTCACTTCAGCAAGGGGAAGCCTCTGGATCTTAAAGATGCTTCCTACGTTGTCCTCTGCAAACCCCTTCAACTGATTGGATCCCCAGACAAAAGTAAACAAAAAACAATCCCAGTCGGTGCTGCACACAGTAGCGGCTTTCCTCTCAGTCTGTGGTGGAAATAGCCAAGCCCGATCGGGTCTGCACGCCTGCGCACTATAGTGGACTTGATTGGGCTTGGCTATTTCCACCAGAGCCCATTGCAAAGTTGCTACTGCACTTGTGTTCACTGTTGACAAGCCCTTGTCGACGGAGCTTTGGGGCAGGACATTTGGGTGCTTCTGGCTAATGGACTATTTGGGCTTGGCATTAGGAATGGGGGTCTTAGGGTTAGGCACCAGGAAGTGGGTATTAGGGTTAGGCATCACCGGGGGGAGGTCTTAGGGCTAGACACCACCAGGGGGGGTTAGGGTTAGGCATCTGTAGAGGGAAGGTTCTGTGTGAGAGTAAAGGTGGCCACACACGATACAATAAAATGATCCGATTTTACAGTAATTCGACAAAAACGATCGTATCTCTCGAAAAAATCGAAAGCTTTTTTTTCATTCAACTGAAAAATCCGATCGGATTTCCCATTTTTTTCGATTTAAATCGATCCGGAATGCCAGATATTTCTCTTTAATTTCTACCAAAGATTGTATGGTGTGTTTTGGATTGTTAATTTATTAATATACACACCCTAGCAATTTCCTCTGAGTTTCCAATCATTTTTATCACAATTGAGGAAAAAATTTAACATAGGTGTGTGGTACATTGGTCATATTTTTGAAATGTTACAATCAGTCAGAAAAATTGATTGCAATTCTTACATTGAACAGATATTTAAAAAATTGTATGGTGTGTGGCCACCTTAAGGTTGAATTTAGTAAGATCTTTCCTCTCCCTGATTCACATTCTTAAATGTATCACTGGGTGGTAACATATTTAGTTCTGCCGGCAATCCATATGGAATCTTTGTTTACTGAGCGTTCTATGCTTGGCGGTTGGAAAAAGCTGTTATTTCCCACAACACAATGAGATTTACAGACAGCAAACTGTCAGGACCATGGCCATGATATCACACTATGGGAGGAGTTTCACAACAATATCAGCCACACAGACTCACCTGATGATTTATTTGAAAAAAGGTAAAGATTTATCATGGAAAAGTGGGTATCAGCTACTGATTGGGATGAAGTTCAATCATCGGTTAAAGTTCCACTTTAAGTGATATTCAGTAAATATTCTCTTAACTGGTTGCAGACCATGCAATTCTGGTCCTTTTTTTTCTCATTTTACACTTCTTGATCACTGTGATTGGCTCACAAGTCGCAATTACGATGAAGATGAAATTTTGGGAAAAATCTTCATTTATTTTGTTTGTAAATGTAATCAGGAGACATCATTTTGATCAATGTTTGCCTAACTTTGTACTGATTTTTGTGGTTAATAGAAAAAAACCCATACATGCTATTTCCACCAAAATTGTTACATATGTTAAGGGGAATAGTGGTAACAAGTCAAAATGCAAATGGAAAATGGTTTTAAACTCGGAAAAAAATAGTTTAAAAACCATTTTCCTTTTGCAATTTTAGGATTAGTTTTCTCAAAAACTAGGTTTTTTTTTTACTTGTTTCCACTATTCCCCTTAAAGCAGTTTAAAACTCTGACAAAAATTTCAACAAAAATGTGTTTTCCTACTTTTTATAACCCATACAATTATCATATTTGCTTTTGTGCACAAGTATTATTATTCATTTAGACATTATAACTTCCCAAAGTTCAGTTAATTTATTTTTAAAGCTGCTGGTGCATTTTATTCATAACTGTTGTAATTCTGTTGTGAATGCAGCCACCAGTGATTTCTGACCTGTGTTTCACCCCAGCACTCATCAGCTGAAGTCCTGCACAGCCAGAGAATGCTTACATAAATGTATCAAGTAAAGAATGTGTACACAAGATAAGATTAGCAGCAGTTGGGATGCGGGTTCTCCCTGCAGAAGAAAGAGTCAGCCCTGTGATGTAACCCTTTGAATGCTGTTTTACTAAAAAAAAACCATTGTGCTAGTATATTATATGCTGTAAATAAGCAAAGAAGAAATTCTGGGTTATATTCCACTTTAACATATATAGCAATGTATGGGGGATTTGCTATTAACCACTAAAGTTGGCACAAAATCACACAAAATTACGCAAAAATACTAATGAATAACACAAAATGAATTGTATTTCCAAATCATAATTATGTATGGCCGTAATTAATATAAAATGTCACGTACTTGTAATAAGTAGATTATGATCATCACTATTTAAAATGCATTTTATTGACATGGGCCCATATACATTTTTCTCCTAGGTGATGATTTCACAACTTGAAAATAAAATACCTTTCAAACTACCAGCAAAGAAGAAAATGCTCAAAATAATTTGCATAGCACATTTTCACCTATTTTTGGTATTGGTTCAATTGCAAAGGGCTGAAACATTATTTTAAATACTAGAGGAAGAATTATCTCCTAGGAGAAAACTCTGGAGAAAAAGTGAATTGCATATATCTGTCTAGACTTACCACACCTACTGTATATTTGTGTGAGTTTTCCCCAGGCACTACAATTTCCTCCCGCAAGATCATAGTGGTAGATTCCATCCCCAAAACATACTGGTAGATTGGTTGGCTTCCTCCCTTAAAGAGAACCTGAACTGAAAACAAAAAGTCAAAATAACCATACCCAGGTCATACTTACCTCCCATGTAGTCTGCTCCTTGATCTCTTTCTCCTCTCCTGCATAGAGTTGGGCCGAACCTCCGATTTTAGGTTCGCGAACCGGGTTCGCGAATTTCACGGAACGTTCGGTTCGCGTTAAAGTTCGCGAACCGCAATAGACTTCAATGGGGATGCGAACTTTGAAAAAAAAAATAATTATGCTGGCCACAAAAGTGATGGAAAAGATGTTTCAAGGGGTCTAACACCTGGAGGGGGGCATGGCGGAGTGGGATAGATGCCAAAAGTCCCCGGGAAAAATCTGGATTTGACGAAAAGCAGCGTTTTAAGGGCAGAAATCACATTGAATGCTAAATGACAGGCCTAAAGTGCTTTAAAACATCTTGCATGTGTATACATCAATCAGGTAGTGTAATTAAGGTACTGCTTCACACTGACACACCAAACTCACCGTGTAACGCACCGCAAACAGCTGTTTGTGTAGTGACGGCCATGCTGGACTGGTGCGCACCATGGCGAGAGTGCAGGTTTTGGTGGCTTTACAGCCCATATGGTCGAACAGGTATACAGTGGCGGGTTCACAGAACAGGTATGCAGTGGCGGGTTCACAGAACAGGTATACAGTGGCGGGTTCACAGAACAGGCATGCAGTGGCGGGTTCACTGAACAGGTATACAGTGGCGGGTCCACTGAACAGAACAGGTATACAATGGCGGGTTCACAGAACAGGTATACAGTGGCGGGTCCACTGAACAGAACAGGTATACAGTGGCGGGTTCACAGAACAGGTATGCAGTGGCGGGTTCACTGAACAGGTATACAGTGGCGGGTCCACTGAACAGAACAGGTATACAGTGGCGGGTTCACAGAACAGGTATACAGTGGCGGGTCCACTGAACAGAACAGGTATACAGTGGCGGGTTCACAGAACAGGTATGCAGTGGCGGGTTCACTGAACAGGTATACAGTGGCGGGTCCACTGAACAGAACAGGTATACAGTGGCGGGTTCACAGAACAGGTATGCAGTGGCGTGTTCACTAAACAGGTATACAGTGGCGGGTCCACTGAACAGAACAGGTATACAGTGGTGGGTTCACAGAACAGGTATATAGTGGCGGGTCCACTGAACAGAACAGGTATACAGTGGCGGGTTGACAGAACAGGTATGCAGTGGCAGGTTCACTGAACACAACAGGTATGCAGTGGCGTGTTCACTAAACAGGTATACAGTGGCGGGTCCACTGAACAGAACAGGTATACAGTGGCGGGTTCACAGAACAGGTATACAGTGGCAGGATCACTGAACAGGTATACAGTGGCGGGTCCACTGAACAGAACAGGTATACAGTGGCGGGTTCACAGAACAGGTATACAGTGGCGGGTCCACTGAACAGAACAGGTATACAGTGGCGGGTTCACAGAACAGGTATACAGTGGCGGGTCCACTGAACAGAACAGGTATACAGTGGCGGGTTCACAGAACAGGTATGCAGTGGCAGGTTCACTGAACACAACAGGTATGCAGTGGCGTGTTCACTAAACAGGTACACAGTGGCGGGTCCACTGAACAGAACAGGTATACAGTGGCGGGTTCACAGAACAGGTATACAGTGGCAGGGTCACTGAACAGGTATGCAGTGGCAGGATCACTGAACAGGTATACAGTGGCGGGTCCACTGAACAGAACAGGTATACAGTGGCGGGTTCACAGAACAGGTATACAGTGGCGGGTCCACTGAACAGAACAGGTATACAGTGGCGGGTTCACAGAACAGGTATACAGTGGCAGGATCACTGAACAGGTATGCAGTGGCAGGATCACTGAACAGGTATGCAGTGGCAGGATCACTGAACAGGTATGCAGTGGCAGGATCACTGAACAGGTATGCACTGGCAGGATCACTGAACAGGTATGCAGTGGCAGGATCATTGAACAGGTATGCACTGGCAGGATCACTGAACAGGTATGCAGTGGCAGGATCACTGAACAGGTATGCACTGGCAGGATCACTGAACAGGTATGCAGTGGCAGGATCACAGTACAGGTATGCAGTGGGCTGAGGGCTCACTGAACAGAACAGGTATGCAGCCAGGAAAAGCTAAGCCTAACTAATCTTTCCCTAGAGACAGACAGCAGCTCGCCCTACTCTCTCTAATGCAGGCACACGAGTGGCCGTAATGGCCGCCGCTGCCTGCCTTATATAAGGGGGGGTGGGGCTCCAGGGGCTAGTGTAGCCTAATTGGCTACACTGGGCCTGCTGACTGTGATGTAGAGGGTCAAAGTTGACCCTCAGGTGCATTATGGGGCGAACCGAACTTCCGCAAAACGTTCGCGTGCGGCACCCGCACGCGAACCACCTAAGTTCGCGCGAACCACGTTCGCCGGCGAACCGTTCGGCCCAACTCTACTCCTGCATCCTGTTTCTCCACTGCGATCAATGGATTTCTCCCTTCTCCATTTTAAAAAGGGCCATTACCCCATAACAGTTTCCTGGTCAGCACAATGTTAAAGCGGACCCAAACCAAACATTTTTTTAATACAAAATATTTAGTTGCACCACTCTGACACATACAAATAAACACTCCTTCAAGCCTATGAGCATTTCAGTGCATGCTTTTTACCCTCCTCTTTGCATAACTAGGGTTATACAGGTGGCAGCCATTAGCAATTCCTCCTTTGCAGGACACCACCTACTCCACCAGTTTGCCGGATTATTTGCCGGCAATATGAAAGGAAGGGAGGTGTTTCTCCAATAAATGTAAAATATTTTATATTTGTCATCATGCAGCTGAAAAAAGGCTGCTATTTATAATTATAATTTAGAAAATAGATTTTATTTCTGAAATCTTGTATTTTTAGTTTGGGTCCACTTTAAACTGTAATTTCCCCACTTGAGCCAACATGGGAAACATGGACATTACCTTGCACATTCGGTTCTAATGCTGCATATACACTTGAGATAAAAGTCTTTGGAAAAGGCAAGATCACAGACCAATTTTACCCCTTTCCATGTAGTATGAGAGCTATACCTACACAGTCTACCCATCAGATAAAATCTTTGCAAGATGCTGCACACAAAGATGCTGTACACATTCAAAAGATCATTATCTGCAAAAGATCTGTTCCTGCAAAAGATCCATTCCTGCAAAATGCATTCATATTCTATGAGATCTGCAGATCATCATACACACCTTGTTTAACAGGAAATCATCTGCAGATCATCTGCAGATCATATCCACCAGGATGGATTTTCAGATCTGCAAATGATTGCGAGATATGCAGATGAAGTAAACCTCCCTGGCGTTCTATTAAGATCGCCAGGGCGGCTGCGGGAGGGTTTTTTTGAAATTAAAAAAAAACTGTTTCATGCAGCCAACTGAAAGTTGGCTGCATGAAAGCCCACTAGAGGGCGCTCCGGAAGCGTCATTCTGATCGCCTCCGGCGACCAGAATAAACAAGGAAGGCCGCAATGAGCAGCCTTCCTTGTTTTGCTTACATCGTCGCCATAGCGGCGAGCGGAGTGACGTCATGGACGTCAGCCGACGTCCTGACGTCAGCCGCCTCCGACCCAGCCCTTAGCACTGGCCGGAACTTTTGTTCCGGCTGCGCAGGGCTCGGGCGGCTGGGGGGGACCCTCTTTTGCCGCTGCTCGCGGCGGCGATCAGGCAGCACACGCGGCTGGCAAAGTGCCGGCTGCGTGTGCTGCTTTTTATTTTGCAAAAATCGGCCCAGCAGGGCCTGAGCTGCTGGTGGCAAGTTCATGCGTGCAAACCTCCGCGTCGGACGCGGAATCCGCCGCCAAGTTCACTGGGCATGCGGCGGTTTTTCCGCGCTCCATCAGGCTTGTGGATGCAGGCCCATGCGCGCAAACAGTCATGTTGAATGCGGAATCAGCCGCCTTACTCTGAATACTTGCGGCGGCTTTTCCGCGTTTTCTCACACCTGCTAGCAAAATCCTCTTCACCTGCTGTACTGTTATCATGTTACATTTCTACCCTAGACTTTCATGCTTGCCTAGCTCTAAACTTTCCCTTGTCCTGTACTTAACACTAATGGCAACCCCTTCTGCTTATACCCCACCCTTCCCACTATCCATTGCCTTAAAGGAACACTATTAACATATTTTTTTCAATTGAGATAGAAATTGTTTGAGAAGAGAAGTGCTGCTAAGTACTGGTGTATACATTTCACTGGTAACCTCTTTGTTTACAGAGCTTTCTGTTGGTGAGGTCTGATGCCCCCCAGTGTTTATTTTTTTGGGCAAATATTTATGTTAATTTTTTTAATATATTTTTTACTATTTTTTTAAACCCCTCCCTTCCCCCACCCAGCCAATCATGGCAATCAGCTTTTATAGGCTTCACCCTATGAGCAGGCATGCTCAGATGTACCAAAATTCGGTTCGGGTACATTCGAATTTGGGTCCGCATGACATTAACCAGTTTACATCCCGCATACAGTATAATCACGTCATTGCAAGTGGCTCCTGAAAGCCACATGACGTGATTATAAGTTGCTGTCATTTAATGAGCACAGCGGGCGTGCTAGCACGCTCCTGGGCTCATTAACCCCCCTCCCCCTAACTACACTACACTAGCATCCCTTCCCGGGTCTCCGATCCTCCCACCCCCCGCCCGATCCTCTGTAAGACCCCCCTTCCCCCTCCATGCTGCGATCGGGCAGCATGGAGGATTACAATGTATCAATCTTTACCTGACCTTGTTCCAGCGCCGATCGCGATCCTCTCCCTGTAGTCCCGCTGTCAGCCTCACTATGCTGAGTGAACCGGGTCCCGGCTTGATGACGTCATCAAGCCGGGACCCGATCCGGTCAGCATAGTGAGGCTGTCAGCGGTACTGCAGGGAGGAGATCGTGATCGGTGCTGGAACAAGGTCAGGTGAGAGATTCTTACTCCTAATGCTTCCCTGCGCCTAGCTCTGCAGAGGGGGTGGAGGGGACACCTGGCATTTGGGGAAAAAAAATTTCTTAAAGGGCCAACACCTGGCTATCCATGGGGGGGGGGGGGATACAAATTAAAAGGGGCACACAGCTGGCTATAAATGGGGGAGGGGGAGGCATAAAGGGCATACACCTGGCTATGAATGGGGGGAGGGAGGTAATAAAAAACACATCTGGCTAACTATGGGGGGGGGGGGAGATAAACAGGCACGTCTGGTTTACTGAAGTGGGGGGGGGGGTTTACAGAGGCACATCAGGGGCTGGGGAAGGGTAACGGGGCACATCTGGCCAAGTATGGGGGAGGGGGGTATAAAGGAGCACGTCTTGCTAACCATGGAGCGGGGAGGATTAAAAAGTGCCACAACAATTAAAGAAAAATACAAAGCCACAAAATGGAAAAAAATGCACCTTTATTTACAAATAATATATTGTCGCCATACATTGTACTAGGATCATACTTTAAACCCTGTAATAACCAGGACAGACGGGCAGATCAAATGTGTAGGTTTAATCTATGGTACCACTTATTATTTTCAAATTATAATTGCTGAAAACTGAGAAATAATTCCTTTTTTCATTTTGTTCCCCATTATTACCATTAAAATCTGTTCAAAATTAAATAAATTTAAGCAAAATGTACCACCGAAAAAAAGACTAATTGGTGGCGAAAAAAACAAGGTATAGATCATGTATGTGTGATAAGTAGTGATAAAGTTATTGGCTAATGAATGGGAAGAGTGTGAAATGTAGAAAACTGTTCTGGTTTTTTAGGGGGAAAACCCCAGGGACGCGAAGTGGTTAAAATTCGAATTCGCCTTCGACCACGAAATTCGGTTCGAATTCATATTCGGTTTGGGGTTACGGCTCAAAATTCGGTAAAAATTCGTGTTCGCGAATTCAGGGTTTTTTTGTGTGTTTTTTTAAAAGGAATTCACATTAAAATAGGTGTACTTAAAAAAACAAAACCAAAAATGTGACATGTGGCACTGGCAGCAGGCAATGCATTGTGTGGACCCTGACAGCAGGAGGATAAATACAGCAGCAGGAGGATAAATACAACAGCAGCAGGAGGAGGAGAAGTGACGTGTGGCACTTGCAGCAGGCAATTAATTGTGTTGACCCTGGCGGTGGGACCACTGACAGCAGGAGGATAAATACAACAGCAGCAGGAGGAGGAGGTGAAGTGACGTGTGGCACTGACAGCAGGCAATGCATAGTGTGGACTCTGGCGGTGGGACCACTGACAGCAGCAGGATAAATACAACAGCAGCAGGAGGAGAAGTGGCGTGTGGCACTGGCAGCAGGCAATGCATAGTGTGGACTCTGGCGGTGGGACCACTGACAGCAGCAGGATAAATACAACAGCAGCAGGAGGAGGAGGTGGAGTGACGTGTGGCACTGACAGCAGGCAATTCATAGTGTAGACCCTGGCGGTTCGACCACTGACAGCAGCAGGATAAATACAACAGCAGCAGTAGGAGGAGGAGTGGCGTGTTGCACTGCCAGAAAGCAATGCATAGTGTGGACTCTTGCGGTGAGACCACTGACAGCAGCAGGATAAATACAACAGCAGCAGGAGGAGGAGGTGGAGTGACGTGTGGCACTGACAGCAGGCAATGCATAGTGTGGACTCTGGCGGTGGGACCACTGACAGCAGCAGGATAAATACAACAGCAGCAGGAAGAGGAGGTGTGGCGTGTGGCACTGGCAGAAGGCAATGCATAGTGTGGACTCTGGCGGTGGGACCACTGACAGCAGCAGGATGAAAATGAGCGAGGTGTAATATGTTGCCGCTTTATAAATACAATAAATACATAAATAAATTCATAGGTAAATCAATGCAGCAGGCCAGCAGGAGGAGGAGGAGGAGTCGTCACGTACGGCAGGCAGCAGGCAATGTATTGTAATTCCCAGGAAAGCACCTCATGTCCTCCTTTCGCCGACAACAGGTGCCAGGAACGTGCCTTCTATCCAGGCCTGGTTTATCTTCAAAAATTTCAGTCTGTCCACGCCCTCTGTGGACAGAGGAGAGCGCTTCTCGGTGACCACGCCACCGGCCGCACTGAAGCACCTCTTAGACAGCACGCTGGAAGGGGGGCAAGACAATACCTCCAGGGCGTACTGCGCAAGCTCCCTCCAGATGTGCAAGAGCTCCACCCAGTACTCCATGGGGTCCACAGGCTCTTCGCTGCCGGTGTCAAGCCCACTGAAGGACCCCATGTAGTCGGCCACCATCCGGATCATGCGCTGGCTGTGACTCTCACCGAAGGTGGCTGCTGCCCGCACCTCCTCTCTCGGCTGCTGTATCTTCATGTAGAACGCCTGCGTCAATGACAGCAGGTCTCCTGGGCGCCTGACGCTGCTGCTGGCCGCAGGCACCTGCTGCTGTGCTGCTGGCTCCTGGACAGGGACAGACGGAGTGGAAGGCGGGGGGAAGGCTTCCTCCAGTCACCGAACAAGGATCTCCTGCAACTCCCTTGCTCGCTGCTCACGGTCTCTGGCAGGCAGAAACTGATCCTTCCTCCCCCTCAGCCGTGGGTCCAGGATCATGCTGATGCAGGCGTCCTCCCTCGCTTGCATCCGCTTGACCCTGGGGTCTGTGCGCAGGCAGCGCAGCATGTGCGCTGCCATGGGGAACAGGGTGGACCGTCTAACAGAGACATCAGGGTCAGCGTCCTCCTCCTCCTCCTCTTGCCCCTGAGACTCTTCCTCCTCTCTCCACCCTCGCACCACTGCTGCTGCGCTCCGATGTTCCCCCCCAGCAGCAACGTCCAGCACCTCCAACTCCTCCTCCTCTTCCTCCAGGGACTCAAATACCTGCGGAGCAGTGGACTGCGCAGGCGGCTGCTTTTCCAGCTGCTTCAGGGCCTCCTCTCCCAAATCCACCAAATCGCCAAGTGCCCTGTCCAGCAGACAAACAAAGGGCACCCACTGGCAGAGGGATGCCCGTTGTTTACTCACCAGGTTGGTTCCCTGCAGGAAGGGAGCCAACACCAAGCAGACCTGCTGCATCTGCCCCCATTGCGCGTTGGTGAGGAGCTGGAGTGTGGTGCTGCTTCTGCTGCCGGTGCCGGCGACAGTGGCATCATAGATGTACCGGTTGATAGCCCTCCTCTGCTCAACCAGCCGCTCCAACATCGCCAGGGTGGAGTTCCAGCGAGTTGGCACATCTATGATGAGGCGGTGTCGTGGCAGGCCCTCCTGCTGCTGGATGTTTGCCAGTTTTGCTGCGGCAGCTGCTGAGAAGCGGAAAGTGCGCACAATTTTCCGCGCCGCTTCTAACAGCTCCTCCATCCCCAGGTAGGTGCGCATGAACTTTTGCACCACCAGGTTCAGGACGTGGGCCAAGCAAGGGATGTGGAGCAAATCTCCACTGCTGATGGCAGACAGCAGGTTGGCGGCATTGTCGGACACCACCAATCCCACAGTGAGGCCTCTGGGAGTCAGCCACGTCCTCTCCTGCTCCCTGAGGTACTGGAGCACGTTGGATGCCGTCAATGAGTTCTTCCCCAGGCTTTTCATCTCCAGCAGCTCTTGGCAGTGGCGGGCCTTCACGCTGCTGGAGAGACGGGATCGCTTGGCGGTGGGAGCTGCTGCTTCTCCCCTGACCCCGCACCGTGGCACCACATAGTGGGCGACTGGTGCTGCTGCACCCGAGGATGGACCTGCTGCTTCCTCGCTCAGGCTTTCCACCAGGCTGACCCAGTGGGCCGTAAAGGACAGATAGCGCTCTGTCCCAAACCGGCTGCTCCAGGAATCCATGGTTATGTGGATCCGCGAACTGACAGCGTGATCCAGCGCGCGGCCCACGTTCTCCATGGCAGAGCAGTGCAGTGCTGGGATCGCCCTGCGGGAGTAATAGTGGCGGCTGGGGACTTACCACTCCAGGATCCCAACCTGCAGCAGCGCTCTGATGTCACTCCCCTCCTGCACAAAGGAATATGGCAGGAGCTGGGAGCACATGGCCCGGGCAAGCAACCCGTTCAGCAACCAGATGCGCCTGTGGGCGGGAGGCAGCATCTTGGTCACACCGGGGAATGCTTTGCTGAGCAGGGTCTGGCGGCATTTGCCTGCACGGGAGGATGAGGAGGCCACTGTGGAGGGAGCTGATGAGGCCACTAAGGACTGGCTGCCCGGGGGGGGGGGGGGGGGAGTGAGTTACTGCTGTGCTCCTGCTCCTGCTGCTGGATGGGCAGGAGGGGCTGCTGCTGGATGGGCAGGAGGGTCGGCTGCTACTGCTGCTGCTGAAATCTGTGCAGTGGCTGTCTGGCTCTGACCACTGCCTGCACCACTTTGCATAAGCTTCTCCAACTCATTAAAGTCCTCAAAATGTCTGCTCTGTAAGTGGATCTGCAGGCACGAGGTACTCAATTTGTGGATATCGCGACCTCTGCTGAGACTGAGATTGCAACTGTTGCAAATTGCACGGGTCGGGTCTACTGAGCACTTGGTGAATTACCGCCAGACTGGGGAATTCAACCTGCTCTTTGAGCTTGAGGGCTGGGGTTTTTGGGTGCCCTTGGAGGATTGTGCCTTTTTGGTTGTAGTTAGAGGTTTGCTGCGGGTGGTGGTAGCGACTGAAGCAGCAGGCTGTGGCTCCTGCCTTCCACGCCCTGTGCTGGTCACCTTGCTGCTGCCGTGCCTCTGCCCCAGAGACGCCTCCTACTCCGATGATGAGCTGCCTTCAACCAACTGTGCTGGTGGTACTGGTGGCACATAGGAAGGATCTATCAAGTCATCATCATCAACCCCAAACAAATCCTGTGAGCCCGACTCAACCAACTCCTCTACCCCAACATCCCCTGCATCACGCCCCTCCTCCTCAGCGCCAACAACAAACTTCTGCACCTTAAACTCCTCCTCCTCCTCCTTGGATGGCCCCATCATCTCCAACTCATACTTCTCCAAAACATCCCTGTACATGGTCACAGTCTCAGGGGAGAAGAGCGTGCTCATTGAGGGCAGGCTGGTCGATGGGGTCACCGTGACCATAGCCTCAAGTGCTGGTGGAGGCCTGCTGCGGACAGGAGTGCTGGTGGCACTAGCCTCGCTGGTGCTGGAGGCCTGGCTGGAAAGGTGGGTTCTTGCCCCGCCATCATTTCCACCACAGCTTGCACCTGACTCTCCCCAATGGGCCGTGGGCGACGACCCGTCTCAAAGATGGGTGCAACACGCTGCTGTTGCGCCTCTGCTCCCTCCTCCCTTTGGTCAGTGGCTGGCGGCGGACCAGTCCCAGACCTGCTGCTGCTGGCAGTGGCTCCTGCAATGGTGCTTCCTCTCCTGGTGGTGCCTCGCCCTCTACCTCTATCTCTGCCAGTCATTGTGCACTATACAAATACAGTAAAAAAAAAATAAGTAGAAGAGCGCGGGAAAGGGTGTAAACTTTAATAAAGTCTGTGTTGGTGGTGACTTGGTGGTGACTAGTAGTAGTAGTAGGCAGTAGTAGTATGCACGCAGATAGCTAAGAAACACCTAGCGTACTACGCTACAAGTAAGTTGTGCGACAGACAGTCGGTGACAATTACAAACGGTCACACACGGTCAGACGCAATCAATCAATATGCTCGGGCAGGCGACAGACAGACACAGGTCACTCACAATGGATGCTGGTGGTGGCCTGTATGTGTTGTAACTCTTATTTATTACACACACTACGGATGATAATAAAATCACTGTGTTGGTGGTGACTTGGTGGTGACTAGTAGTAGTAGTAGGCAGTAGTAGTATGCACGCAGGTAGCTAAGAAATACCTAGCGTACTACGCTACAAGTAAGTCGTGCGGCAGACAGTTGGTGACAATTACAAATGGTCACACACGGTCAGACGCAAGCAATCAATATGCTCGGGCAGGCGACAGACAGACACAGGTCACTCACAACGGATGCTGGTGGTGGCCTGTATGTGTTGTAACTCTTATTTATTACACACACTACGGATGATAATAAAATCACACAGCAAAAGCGAAAATAAGTGAACGGGTACTAGTAGACACTAGTAGTATGCACGCACGCAAGTAAATAAGAAACACCTAGCGTACTACGATACAAGTAAGTCGTGCGGCAGACAGTCGGTGACAATTACAACAATCGGTCACACACGGTCAGACGCAATCAATCAATAGGCTCGGGCAGGTGAGGTGACAGACAGTCACAGGTCAGGTCACTCACAATGGATGCTGGTGGTGGCCTGTCACAGTCAGTAACTAACTAACACAGTACTGAAACTAATAAAGTAACAGACTACAGCAGTAATAATTAACACAACTAACTAGAATCCCTAACCTACCTAAGCTAGTAGTAGGCTAAGGCTACCTAGGCTAGCAGGCCTAGCCTGCTCACAGACTAACACTAGCCTAGCACAGTATACACTATACACTAGCTGACTAAAAACAATCAAAATACTAGCTAACTATATAAGACAACAATAAATGTGTTTAGGAGGTGTTTAGGAAGCAAAACGCTAGGTTTAGCAGTGAAAAGCACAAGTCACACAAGTGCATGGCTCCGCAACATGGCCGCCGCCTTATATAGAGGAGGGGAGGGCCAGGCTCCCCTCCTCTGATTGGTGGCTAGGGTTGCCAGGTCGGCAGGAGGACTTCTGATTGGCCCAATCAGGTCATCCCCGAATCCCGAAGCCGAAACCGAACCCACAGCTCCATCCAGCCGAATTCAAGCGCGCACATTCGGCAGGCTTCGTATTCGGGTTCGGCTCAGATCGCAGCATTTGGGTTTGGGTTCGCATGCGGCAAACCCAAAAAACACCCGAATTTTTCGGGGGAACTTCGCATTCGGGGTCCTGCTGAGCAACCCTGCCTATGAGAGCCAATCGCTCTCTTCTGCCCCAGAGGGACAGCCGTGTCACACGGCTGTCCCCAGTACAGCGCTGCTTAATCTGGCTATTCACGAGGCAATGCTCATGCAAATATGCATTTGCTTTCGCACGCCAAACTATGCAGGGTCAAAAAACGACCCGGCCCCAGAACTTGACGCCAATTGGCATTAGGCGGTCCTAAGACTCTAAGATGACAGAAAGCTAACTACTCAAGCAGGGGTATAACTAGAAATCATGCCCCCCTCCCCCTTCCCCGTTATTTCTGATCCCTTGTATGTGGGGAATAATACCAATATGTCCTTTCAATAAACGCCCTTGAAATTAAAACTTTTACGGGCCCTCCTAATGTATATACCCTTTCACTTGCCAACATCTTGTGAACCTCACAGCCTGGGGGCCATCTTGCATGGGTCATAAAGCAAGTGTGGACATCATGATATTCACACCCATAACAAATGTAGCCACAAGATCACCTCATCTGAAGGGTGGACCCACTTATCAGAGGAAGTAAAGTACTAGTTGCCCCCCCCCCCCCTTGCAGATCTGGGCCCCCTGCTGTCGCAAGGACTGCTCCCCTCTAGTTACGCCCCTGTACCCAAGCCTCTATTATTAGTTAAGTTATTGAAATCAAGCCTCCAGAGGGAGAGAAAAACTCCTGTAATTGGACTCCAAATTTTCTACAATATACAGACCAAATTAGGTTAACCTCATCCACTGCTTGGTGCCTATATAATAAATGTATTTCCCACAGGCATACATGTACAATACCATTTTGGTGTTTCATTATTTTATTACTTACTACCACATACCTTTGTTCTCAATGTCATGCTGTTTGGAGCCACGGTCCTTGGAGACTGTGAGGTTACAGCTCATCAGGGGTGCCTCTAGTCATTTTGTCACTCCAGGCAAGAAAACCTGTGCCCCCCCCCCCCCCCCAAGCCCTTCCCCCCCAGGAAAATAATCATAATGCGGCAGTGTTTCATCAGAAAATAATAGTAATTATCGTAATTCAGAATCGTAATTCACCAGAAAATAATCGTACTGTGGCAGTGTTTCACCAGAAAATACACTTATTGCAGCAGCAGTTCACCGGAAAATATTCGTAAGGTGGCAGCGTTTCACCAGAAAATACACTTATTGCAGCAGCATTTCACCAGAAATTAATCATAGGGCAGCAGCGTTTCACCAGAAAATAATCGTAATGGGGCAGCGTTGTCAGAAAATAATCGTAATGAGGAATCGTTTCACCAGAAAATACACGTAATCCGAGCAGAGGGAAAGAGTAGAGAGGGAGAGGCAGCATAAGATGTAAGAGGGGGGTAGAGGAACAGAGAGGGGGAGGGATAGACAGCATAAGATGGAAGAGAGTGCAGAGGAACAGAGAGGGGTAGAGACAGCATAAGATGGAAGAGGGGGCAGAGGAACAGAGAGGGGAGAGGGAGAGACAGCAAAGCACTAAAGCACAGGTTTACAGCTTTATCAGCCTACAGCCTAACCAGCTTTCAAAGAAAACTCTAGTATCAAAAGAGCAGGGCACATTCTAGCAGTTATAACAGTACTGGGAGTCTGCACACAGGACAGGAAGTGTTCTTAGCAGCCTGCCTGCATACCTTCTCTTCTGCCTGTGCATGCAGCTTATCATCTCTGGAGTAGTGATGGGTCGTTCGCGAACGAGCCGGCTCTAAGAGCCGGCTCTTTGCTGCGAACGACAAGAGCCGGTTCTCAGTTTTGTAAGAGCCGATGCCTCAGCCGCCCCACAGAGCTCTGCTTTGCTCTGCAATAAAGGCCGCTGAGGCATGTTGGGAGATGTAGTCCTCCTCTTGCAGCTTGTAGGAGTGTATGGGGCAGAGCAGAGCAGTAGCAGGAGGGATTGACCCAGTCAGAGAAGCAGTCTGGAATTGTCATGGAGACGGGGGCGGGGCTTTTACTCCGATTCTGAGTGGTGTTTAGTGATATTTAATGAAGAGCCGATTCAGAGCCGTAAGAGCCGGCTCTTTAATGGGAGCTGATTCAGAAGAGCCGATTCTCTGAAAAGAGCCGGAATTCCCATAACTACTCTGGAGCAGAAACTTCCCTTCTCCCAGGGTGTGTTGCTGTCTTGTGCGGGGGCGGGGCTCCAACACGGACACATCACATTCTTCTCTCTGTGACTGCATCTGTCCACTGGCTGTCTCGCTCCAGTGTCTGTGTGCAGCCAGTGACACAGGTGGGGGGTCAGACTGTCGGGGGCATAAGCTGGCTGGCTGCTGGCTTCTGGTTTGACTGGCGTGGGGCGGAGTTAAAGGCTGGGCCACACGAGGTAAACACTTTACCTGTCTGGCTACTGAGAAGAAGGGGCACGGCTTTAAAGAAAGAGCCTGGCAGAGAAGAGCAATATTGATTGCTTTATTGGCTGGGGAGAAGTGGAGGTGGAGGCACTGCTGAGCACATGGTAGCGTGCCGAGCACCGGGGACTGAGTCGGGAGATAATATAATATATAAAAAAAAAAAAAAAAACATGGTCACGGTAGCAGCGGTGGGGGAATGCGCCTCACCACCTCATGGCGCCTCACCACCTCATGGCGCCCCAGGCAACCGCCTATATTTGCCTGGTGGGTGAGACGCCCCTGCAGCTCATGTAGGGTGGTTGAATGTCTATTTTCAATCCTACAGCTGTATCTATTCCAGAGACAGGTGTCCCTCTTCACACAGAACTCGGAAACTGCATCTGGCTATCTTAAGTCGTGGATGGAAATACAAACTGCTGACATGCTTAATTATTAAATGGGAACATCCATTAATATTATGTAATCTGCAATCATGCACACAGTTATTCATATTCATTACAAAGTTGCTTAGTTCTGTATGTCCCGCTTATGTTTTTAACACAACATGAATTAGTGAGGCCCTTATCAGTTTTTCTAATGAGATGCATCATAACTAAAAAAGCGGCAAGTTAATGTTCCAAGGGGCCTAATTAGAATCAGGTGAGAGGCGGAAAAGGCAACTATGGTGATTTCATTCGGAGCCCCTATGAAAAGGCTTAATTAGGAAGAGTGATGGCCTTTGCTTTAAGGCACCGCAGAGGAAACAGGATGCTGAATTTACTGCCCGAACTCCGAACAGGTACAAAACAGGTTTTATGAGTGGAGAAAAAATAGATCTCTAGTTTTCTTACCGGTCAGAGAATCGCTCACATTGTTTGCTTGTTTGTTTTAACTGCAGAAATATATAGAGAGGTATCTTCAGAACTTTCGTTGTTACCAAGGAAGATTTGGAAAGTGCTGTTGTCAAGTCGACAAATAGCACTGCGGAAGCAGTTAATATTAACCTTCAGGAGTTCAGAAGAACAGATGCTGAGAGATGGGCCTGGTGTGAGAAAGTCTTAGAGGTTGTAAAGGTGGAACAGGATGCTCTGGACCACTGAGGCCAGTTTCATCCTAGCGGACTGCTCAGTTGCTATTTTGGTCCTTTTCATGGCAGTAGTGCCTCTAAAGAGAACCAGTCATAAGTATATATTTGTAACCACCTGAATCTTTACAGATCCAACAACTGATCTAGCAACAGAACCTGTTCTATCGTATAATCCTAACTTTTTCCACCACAGTGACACCAATTTCTTGGTGCATAAACTTAAATGATTTTCTGCATGATAACATATTATATACCTTTCCTCTGAGGTAATTAACCAAAAAGCAAAATGAAGTGACTATAATCTCATGAGTTAAACAATCCTAAATAAGACATTCTTCGGATCAGCTGATTTCGGCGAGCTGAGCGCCGAAACTGGGTGCCCCATAGCAGCAATGCTATGCTGCATGGGATGCGTAGCGATAATTCAGGGCTCTTGTGGTCGCCAGACCCCGAATTACATCTCTCTCCGGTTGCGACAACTCGGAGGGGGAATAGTATTTAACGCCGCCTCAGAGTTTAACGGCAGGCTGAGCGGCAACTATTCAATATGCACCCGACATTCTTGGAATGCCATAGTCTTATTTTGATTTAAAAAGGTTAAACATCTACAGATTTGACTCTCCAGTGAATTAAGTTTTTTTTCGCGGTTGTTTTTCCCACTCATTCAATTCACAAACCAATGACCTTTTTAGTTTTATTTTATTTTATTTTACCTTCACTCAGAAGTGCTTCGCAGCCACACAAGAGTTCTGCGATCTCTATTTACGTATGAGTGAGCATTATGTTACACTGTGACTTCAGAGGAGCCCCTGATTTGTCAAATCAAAAACAAAACTGGTAGGGCGGAGCTTAGAGAGACACGCTAGATGTAAATAAGGAAGTAAGCTGCGACTGGGACCGATCTGAAGGAGGATATTACTGTTTTATGCTGACTTGCAAGAATCTTTTATGTATGTGCACTACTTTTAGTGTCTTGTAAAATAAATGCTGGTTTTACACATGTAAGTACATTTTATGTAAAGTCTTTAAATGCTATATGAAGGTAGTAACAGCATTGGATACACTTGATGTTAAAGAATATATCTGGTGAGCAGGGATATAGAGGGGGGACTGCCCCTGTACCTTGATGAGGGATTTTTCCACATCCTACATTCCACGTGTCGGTCTGAGCACAAGTACACGGGGTGTGTTTGTATCATACATCTGCACTCTGATATGCTTCTTTGCTTTTTATTTGCTCTCAAGTGTCATTGTGGTGAAAGGTGATTGACGACTGATAGGACTGTTGTATCACTCAAACCCTGAGTGCTGGAGTGCTTTGGAATTGCAGAGAAACTGCTATTTAGACTTAAGGAGGCCACACACGATACAATAAAATGATCTGATTTTACGGCAATTCGATAAAAACGATCGGATCTCCTGAAAAAAATCGAAAGCTTTTTTTTCATTCGACTCAAAAATCCGATCGGATTTCCCGTTTTCTTCAATTTTTATCGATTCGGAATGCCAGATATTTTTCTTCAATCTTTGTAAAGATTGTATGGTGTGTGTTCGATTGTCAATTTATTAATATACACACCCTAACAATTTTCTCTGATTTTCCAATCATTTTTATCATAACTGGGGACAAAATTGAACATAGGTGTGTGGTACATTGGTCAGATTTTTGAAATGTTACAATCAGTCAGAAAAAATGATTGCAATTCTTAAATTGAACAGATATTTAAAAAATTGTATGGTGTGTGGCCACCTTAGACATTTACTCTTGTAGATAAAAAAAAAAAACCAGGAACATGGGCTATTTCTCAGTAAGTTTGGGACTGTACATACGGTACACGTTTACCTACTTCCAGTAACGGTAAGAGGCAGGCAGAACTGGAGCAAGGTCATCTACAATCCGATGCTAGAATATCAAAGTGTGCTGCTTCCCCACCCTCCAGCACCAACCATCACATTCCAGGTCTATAACAAGACTTAAGGTGCCTACACACTTGTCAATTTTATCAATAGGTTCGCATTGAGAAGTACAAAGTTTACACTGCCGCTGTCAGATTGTTATTAGACAAGATTTTCATTGAAATCTTGTCTAATAAAATCTTGTCTAATATCAGAAATTCAAGGTGGTGAAAAGATCTAGCAGAGGTAAATGATCAATAATAGGATGATATTCTTTAATCACCCCTAACCACGTCCACATAGTGTATGGGCATTTTTTAACCATACAAAAACTGTTGTGCTTAAATATGTTAGTGGATAAAGTGATAATTTTAACACATTTATAAGAGATTGGCCTCAATTCACTGAGATCATGCTGGAGATAATAAGGCAAGAGAAAACTTACCTCCACACAGTAAGAGAGTTATCTTATCTCTTCATTCCTTACGTTACCTCTTCTGTAGTTAATTTACCTCCTCTGTAGTTAAGTTACCTCCTCTGTAGTTATTTTCACATGCAGTTAATTAACAACCTTGAAGGATTGAAGAGTTAACTTAAAGACAGAAGAGTTAACTTTAGGTTTGCCTGAGGTAAAATGTAAAATGTTTCCTGAATACAACATGCCTCATCACCATGGTGACCACTCTAGAAACTTTATTAAAGACAGGAGATACGCTTAGTGAATTGAGGCCATTGTCCCAGCGTTTGAACGCTAGTCTCAATGCTTGCCACTTGGTGTAATAAGATAGAAAGTAACTTTTCCCACCATGCCAACCCAAAGAGTGATCCTATTTAGCATGGACTGTAACTGTATGGTTCAAAATAAAAACTTTTGTAGCCAGGGTAGCCATGCAATGTAAACGGGTGGTCCGTGGGGAGTGCTAGTGTCCACTGATACCACACTTATTCTCCTGGATGTTCTGGGCACCCTTTGCAAAAACATTGGAACACTGACGCAAGCTCCCAGAGAGGTGTAATGCATGTGATATGTGTAGGCAATGATCTAATGGAGAATGCGTTGATGTGGCTGACTGGCTTGCAAAAAAGTGATTTTCTTTTAAAAGATTTTACAAACCAGGATTCTCCTTTTTAACCATCTCGGGACCACAGAAGTGGCAATATATGCAGCATCTTTGATGCAACATAGAATCTACGCTTTTTGAGACGTGTCCAGCTTTCCCTCACATATGGTGGTGACAATCCTGAAACCCAACCGTTAGAAGAAACCCCACTGAGACTGGATAGCCTCAGTGATAGGGAAGCTTTAATAGCTTTGGAAAGTTTAATGGACGAAGTAGGCCCCCCGACACCATCAGTCAGCACTCAGGACGAGCTCCCCGATCCGTTACCGGTTAGTGTGAAAACCAGGTCAAAACGAATGCCACAACCGTCACATCGTCTGTCCACATTTAGGGAACTAGTGTGTAGAGATTTCAACAAGTTGCACTGGTCTCCCTGCAGCCGTGATAAGAACTTGACGTCAGGGGAGGAGCAGGCACTTCAATATTTGAGGGGCTTATCTGATGTGACCATCAAACCCAGTGATAAGGGTGGCAACGTTGTGTTGCTACCTACAGTCTATTACAGGGAGGAATGCATGCGATTATTAAGTGATGAAAATACATACTTGAGGCTCGGGTCTGATCCATTCCCAATGATTAAGTCCAGGGTGAACCAGCTTTTGGACGATGGTCGCGACCAGGGGGTTGTGTCTAAGAGGGAACATGATTATTGCTGGGTCGATACTTATCGCATACCAGTGTTTTATACAATACCCAAGATCCACAAGGATCATACCCATCCCCCTGGTCGCCCCATAGTCTCTGGTAATGAAGGACCGTTGGAGAAATTGGGAAGGTATCTAGACCTTAAACTCAAAAACTTTGTAGAAGTGTTACCATCATATGTGAGGGACACTGGCGATGCCCTACAGGTGCTCAGTACGGTTAGAGCATCTGAGAGCGATTTCATTGTAAGCATAGACGTTGAATCGCTCTATACGTCTATTCCGAATGATGTAGGGATAGCAGGAACAGCCTTCTTTTTAAATGAACACTTCCCTGAGTCCTCACAACATAATCAGTTCATTTGTGATGACCTTGAGCTTGTACTCGGTTTGAATTGCTTCTCCTTTGATGGTCGGTTCTATCGCCAGATCAGGGGCACGTCGATGGGATCGTCCTACGCCCCAGCTTATGCTTGCCTCCATTTGGGGCTATGGGAGCGGCAGGACGTTTACCCATTGGACCTCTTCCGGAGACATGTTGGTCTCTGGCTGAGGTTCATAGATGACGTGCTCCTGGTCTGGCGAGGTACTTAACATCAGTTGGCTGAATTTGTGGAGAAGCTACAGTGTAACTCCAGGAATATACGTTTGACATACCAGTGTGATAGAGAAGCGTTGTCATTTCTGGATTTGATGATTAAAAAACGTGATGGAATGCTGGAGACATGTACGTACCGCAAGCCCACAGCTGGAAATACACTGCTGCATTATTCCAGTTTCCACCTCCCCACACAGAAAAAAACTATCCCTAAAGGTCAATTTACAAGAATAAAATGCAACTGTTCTCAAAATGGAGATTATGTTAGGGAAGCAAATGAGTTAAAAACTTGTTTCAAAAAACGTGGATACCCTGAGTGGATAGTGGAGGAGGCGGTAAATACAGTTGCTAAAAAAGACAGGGATACTTTGATTGATGTTAAGAAAAAGAAAAGCTTTGCCCCCAAAAATAAGAAAGCCCCTACTGGTTTGAGCTGCAGAAATCTCTCCAGAAACATTGGCATGTACTTATGCTGGATGCTGAAATAAAGAAACGAGTTGGAGATAGACCTTTCATGACAGCTCGCAGAGCAAAAAATCTAAAAGACCATTTAGTGAGCTCAGAATTTAATTCCTCACAGCCCGCAACATGGTTGGATAGATATCCGAGAAAAGAAGGGATGTTCCCTTGCGGATCTTGTGTAAATTGCAAATTTGTGGAGAGAAGCAGAACTTTCACAAACCATGATGGCACAGCCACATTTGAGATACGAGATAATATAAACTGCAATTCGGCATGAGTCATATATGCCATAAAATGTCCCTGTAACTTGTTATATATAGGGAAAAAGAAAAACCGCCTAAGTAAGCGGATTGGTGATCATGTGGGTAATATTCGCAATAGAGATCTTGACAGCCCTTTAGGAAAACACTTCATGGAATACCATGGGGGAAAACCTGATGGACTGACGTTCAAGGGCATCATTAAACAACATGTACCTTTCCGAGGAGGCAACATAGAGAAAGAATCGTACAAAATAGAGCAGATGTGGATCTATCATTTGGGAGCCCTGACCCCTAGGGGACTTAATACTGACTTGAATCTGGTGTATTTCCTATAGTTTGGCTTCTATATCAGTGGAATCGTTGGTGAGAAAAAGAATAAAGTAAAAGGAAGAAGGAATTACACATATACATATATATATAATAAAAAAAAAAAAAACCTGAAATAATCTGGATGTCTAACCTCCCTCTGGTGAACGATCAGTGTATATGAATGTGGAATCTAACAAATGAGTAAAGTAGTCCCGCACCATTGTGCCATCTAACCTCACTTACCGCTGTTTGAAAGCATGAGCTGAGGTGGATGAATACAAGAGGAGGAGCGGGAGGACCATCCACCATTCCCTACCTTGAGAAAGCCCCGTGGGCGGGGCAAAACGCATCGGTAAGCGTGGCTACCTCCGGAGTGCTCGCGCTGGCCTTCCACGTGTAACGCCGGCACGCTGAGCGATACTCCACCAATACGGCCGGGATCCCCATCAGGTTCATGACAGCAACGGAGCCCTTGGATGGAAACGATTCAAGCGCGGCTGAGTGACTTTCCAGACCCAGTGCACTGCCGGTCATATAGCGAAGTAAGCTGGGGCTTACCATCAAAAAAGCGCAAGTAGCAAGTTCTCATTGAACTTTTTCAAAAGCAATGAAATACATCCCAGCTTGAGCAAGTGGCTGTGCTTCCATCGGCTGGAATATGCTCATATATGCCAGTAGCTTTTCGTACCTCCAGTTAAGCAGTGGCCTGCAATAAACTGATCTGAAGGCAGTTATCCTGAGCAGTAGAAAATAGTGATTGGTCAGACGTCGCACAGTGTGTATGATGTTTCGGTGGTGGGTGAGGACCGATTGATCCAGTTGGTGCAGTGTTTTTTGCATAGGCCTAGGCTGGGCGATCACACGTATGAGATCAGGTTCCTTATAGTGATAGCGAGTACTCCTGGCCAGGCAGTTGGTTTTAATTGTGTTTGGTTTTAAATGTATGTGACACAACATGATGCAGCTAAGGCTTTAAATAAATAATTATATATGCATGAGACGGCAGAGTTGGATTTTGAGTAATAGAATCTACGCTGCGGCTTCCCACAATCCCAAGTTGATCCCTTCTGGCTGTCATGTGACAGGCAAGCTTTCTCCTATGGGTAAGGAACCAGTTTCATTTGCTCCTTACCAGGTGACCACTGTGAACCAATCACTGAATGGCTGCATCAAAAAAAGACAGTGGTCTGGTCCTTAAGGGGCCAGAGCCTTGCTGTCCAAAAATAGTTTAGCAGTAAGTGTTTTTATTACTGTCTGTGAAAAAAATAAATAAAGACCTGTTGTGTCTAAGTATTCTGGTTTTTGAAGCGTTAATATGAATATGAAAAGTAAGCAAAAAAACAATTAAAAAAAATCAGAAAACAATCAAAAAATGGGTTACACTTTGTACATCTGATAAAGTGAGAATTAGCCTACAATAGCCTACAAAACGCCTTATGTGATATTGCAGGATTACACTTACTTGAACTCTCTGCTATTTAAGCCTATTCATAAGCAGCCCCCACCTACTCCTAACAAGAACCCATCCCTACTTATGCCTAAGACTAACAACCCACCACTTACTCCTAACCCTACCCACCACCACCTACTCCTAACAAGAACCCATCCCTACTTATGCCTAAGACTAACAACCCACCACTTACTCCTAACCCTAACCACCACCACCTACTCCTAACAAGAACCTTTACCTATTTATGCCTTTCCCTAACCACCCCCACCTATGCCTAATCCTACAAACTGTGGGTACAAACAGCGGACACCGGAGGGGCTGAAACGTTTGAGCACCACTACAGGAGGTGACCATGTTAATAGCCACAATCAGCAGTACCCAAACTTCCCCGGCTTTTCCAGTGCCCAAATTTCCTGCTTTGCAAATTCCGCACGATGTGAATATAGGAGGCATGTGCCAGTTACACTTATTTTATTGTCTCTTTTTCTTTGTGTCTATTATTATTAATATTATTACTATTATTTTTATTATATTTTCACTTATCTATGCACTCCTTCAGGGATTGCTTTTCAATTGATTTTTCCAGCTAAAATGTATTGTTTTGCAGAGTGATCTAGCTTCAGGAACCAACAGCGAGTCCTAGAGAGTCTTGAGGAGCTATTAGTCATAGGGATGGATTAATTCCTCTGCAAGCACATCCTGTGGTTACTTTCGTTGTAACGCAGCTTTGTGGTTATCAGTTTCACATGCTGTTATTCTTCTTCCACCTAGTAATAACATGCTACCTCATAATGGTTCCTGTTATTTTGTCCTTTACTGCTTTTTTGAAGGACTGAAGAGACTGATTTGGGTAGTGTTCTCTTCTAAGTCTATAGTGCAGCTAACCATGATACTTGAGAGGAATTCTATAGTGTCTTCTGATCTCTATGTTGTGTGCATGTAATGATCCTGCTGTTATTTTGGTTATTTTCCCAATATGGGGCTGCCATATTGCTATTATGTTTTAAAAATGCAATTTTGCTCCTGTTTTAATATAAATTTCATTAAGTGCTCAAAGAAGAACAAAACCATTCAATTCGAAATGAGAACTGAAAGGTTAGTATGCTCCAATTGTAATAAAATGCTATACAAAGATGTACAAATTAAAAAGTGTAACATAGCTTGGCTCTTAGGCCCCATTTACACTTAATCAGTTGCTCTCGGTTAGAACTGAAAGAAAACTGATTTTCAAAGTAATGCCCATGTTTTCCTATGGCACCTTTCACACATAAAGTACCCCTGACCTGGTACTTGGTCCTCGATACTTTTAAAATGTTTTATTATTGGTGCTGTGTGACTAGCAGACATCACCATCTTCCCCCTTCCAGCGCCCCCTGCGGCCCCCGCAGAGTGTCGATTATATGCAGGGAGGAAGTGACAGTTCTTCCTCCCCTCTGCTTGTCTATAATTCATCCCCCTCCACCTGCCCCTATAGTTCCCCTTATGATTTACTGCACACAGAGTGCAGGGGAGATGCACTGTGTGCGATTGTGTGATCTTTGAGGTTGGAAGGATATCCGACCTCAAATACCACACGAATGCACACAGCGCAGCTCCCCTGCGCGTTGTGTGCAGTAAATCATAAGGGAACTATAGCGGCAGGTGGAGGGGGATGAATTATAGACAAGTAGAGGGGAGGAAGAACTGTCACTTCCTCCCTGCATATAATCGACATTCTGCCTCAGTCGAAGATTATGACTGAGCAGCAGTGGTGCTCAGCAGAGCTCGAATATTCGAGTAGCTCGAATATTCGAGCTCTTTTTCAGCTATTCGAGCTCGGTATTCGAGCTCCGAATAGCTGGAGCTATTCGAATGGGCTATTCGAGTGAACTCGAATAGCCCATTCACTATTCACGCTATTCGAGCTAACAGCGCTATTCGAGCTCGAATACCGAGCTCGAATAGCGTCATTGCCCAGATTGATGTCCTTAGAGCCAATCAGAGGGCTCCCAGGCCCTCTGACGGCAGCCAATCACTGAGGGGGACCCTGGCCAGCCCCTACCCTATAAATAGCGGCCGCCATGTTCCGTTTTTCTCCGTCCTTGCCCGACTTTGCACAGAGATAGAGATCTGCTCCTTTGTGCGTTGGCTTAGCAAGAGCTTTATTGTGGTCATTTACCTAGCGGTTTTGCTCACATACACCTCCTATATACACCTATATTGTTGTTAGTTAGATAGACATTGTATTTTAGTTAGTAGCTTTTGTGTTACATAGAGAGAGACTCAGACAGCTGCTGCAGGCTTACAGCTTTAGGCCTCAGGGCCTTGCCTGTGTGGGCAGCTGTTCTCTCCTGTCCTCTGTTTATTTCTCATCTATACCAGTATTTCTGCTGTCCTTTAGTACTGATTGATTGTATTTTGTATTGTAGTTATATACTGTAACTGTACTAGGACACTCACTCAGTCACTGTTCATAGGCTACTAGCTCCTGCGTGTGCGTGCACTCACTGTCTGTGTACTGTACACACACTCTATTTCCTTCTGAATAGTTATATACTGTAACTGTACTAGGACACTCACTGACTGTCACTGTTCATAGGCTAGCTCCTGCGTGTGCGTGCACTTACTGTCTGTGTACTGTAGTGTACACACACTCTATTTCCTTCTGAATAGTTATATACTGTAACTGTACTAGGACACTCACTCACTGACACTGTTCATAGGCTACTAGCTCCTGCGTGTGCGTGCACTCACTGTCTGTGTACTGTACACACACTCTATTTCCTTCTGAATAGTTATATACTGTAACTGTACTAGGACACTCACTGACTGTCACTGTTCATAGGCTAGCTCCTGCGTGTGCGTGCACTCACTGTCTGTGTACTGTAGTGTACACACACTCTATTTCCTTCTGAATAGTTATATACTGTAACTGTACTAGGACACTCACTCACTGACACTGTTCATAGGCTACTAGCTCCTGCGTGTGCGTGCAATCACTGTCTGTGTACTGTAGTGTACACACACTCTATTTCCTTCTGAATAGTTATATACTGTAACTGTACTAGGACACTCACTGTCACTGTTCATAGGCTACTAGCTCCTGCGTGTGCGTGCACTCACTGTCTGTGTACTGTAGTGTACACACACTCTATTTCCTTCTGAATAGTTATATACTGTAACTGTACTAGGACACTCACTGTCACTGTTCATAGGCTACTAGCTCCTGCGTGTGCGTGCACTCACTGTCTGTGTACTGTACACACACTCTATTTCCTTCTGAATAGTTATATACTGTAACTGTACTAGGACACTCACTCACTGACACTGTTCATAGGCTACTAGCTCCTGCGTGTGCGTGCACTCACTGTCTGTGTACTGTAGTGTACACACACTCTATTTCCTTCTGAATAGTTATATACTGCAACTGTACTAGGACACTCACTGTCACTGTTCATAGGCTACTAGCTCCTGCGTGTGCGTGCACTCACTGTCTGTGTAGTGTACACACACTCTATTTCCTTCTGAATAGTTATATACTGTAACTGTACTAGGACACTCACTGTCACTGTTCATAGGCTACTAGCTCCTGCGTGTGCGTGCACTCACTGTCTGTGTACTGTACACACACTCTATTTCCTTCTGAATAGTTATATACTGTAACTGTACTAGGACACTCACTGTCACTGTTCATAGGCTACTAGCTCCTGCGTGTGCGTGCACTCACTGTCTGTGTACTTTACACACACTCTATTTCCTTCTGAATAGTTATATACTGTAACTGTACTAGGACACTCACTGTCACTGTTCATAGGCTACTAGCTCCTGCGTGTGCGTGCACTCACTGTCTGTGTACTGTACACACACTCTATTTCCTTCTGAATAGTTATATACTGTAACTGTACTAGGACACTCACTCACTGACACTGTTCATAGGCTACTAGCTCCTGCGTGTGCGTGCACTCACTGTCTGTTTACTGTAGTGTACACACACTCTATTTCCTTCTGAATAGTTGTATACTGTAACTGTACTAGGACACTCACTGTCACTGTTCATAGGCTACTAGCTCCTGCGTGTGCATGCACTCACTGTCTGTGTACTGTACACACACTCTATTTCCTTCTGATTACTGATTGATTATTGTAATTTCTGGTTGTACTTACTGTTACTACTTACTGTACTAGTAGGGACACTCAGTCACTGTTCATAGGCTAGCTCCTGCGTGTGCGTGCACTCACTCACTGTCTGTGTACACACACTCTATTTCCTTGTGATTATTACTACTGATTATTGTAACTTCTAGTTGTACTTACTGACTCTGTTACTACTTACTTACTATACTAGACACTCACTCAGTCACCTCGCCCACCAACCCACTCCATTAAAGTACCCCACTTTTCACCCGCCCTTTTAAAAAACTTTTTTGTTTACGCCCAAAACATCAAAGATGTCTGGAAGTGGCAGCCAGCACGGTCTGGGCAAGGGGAAGGGCAGCAAGGGAATCAGGAGGAGAGGGAGCAGCATTGTGGCAAGCCGCGGGCGCGGCCGCGCCACCATGCACAGTTCCGCAGCAGCAGCGTCAGTGGCTAACATTCCTCCTATAGCCACTGGCCGTGGACGCCTTGGGCGCCGCCCAGCAGGAGCATCTGCAACTCACGCTGCAGAGACACAGCAGCAGCAGCGTGTAGCACCTGCTCCGATTTTCCTCCAGCCGGGTCGGAAACGTCCCATTGAGGAAAAGGATGCAGACACTGTGGTGCAACTGATGACGGAGGATGAGCAGCCCGCCATCAGCTCTGCATCCGAGGCCTCCACCCTCACCACCACCACCACCACCCCTGTTCGCAGCAGCCGCCCAGCAGGGCCTGGGGAGGAGGCCAGTTCACCGTCAGTCGCCGACCTGTCACTCAGCACTCTTTTGACCCCAGGCATGATGAGTCAATTGTCTGCTGTTGTTGGCGATTTGGAGGAGGAGATGCTGATGGGCACTTTGGGGGATGAGGGATTGGACAGCAAGACTGTGGCGACAGTCAAGCAGCCCATCCATGCATCAGGAGAGGAGTTTGGGGGGTCATCATCCCAGCAGGACATGTTTCAGGAGGGGGAGGATGATGATAACACAGTGACAGACAGAGACTGGGTGCCACCAGCTCCAGGGGATGTCATCATCAGCAGCTCTGAGGAGGAGGAGGAGGATGCGCTTGTGGGCCTTGCAAGGAGGCGCATCATTGCCAGCATTGGCAGCAGTAGGCAGGTCCCCCAGCCTGCTGGTGTCTCAGGCTCAGCAGCAGCAGCAGCAGCATCTGCCAGTACCACCACCAGCCGCACCCAAGCCCCCCCCCCAACCACCACAGGGAGACAGGCAGCAGCGGTTCCATGCCGTAGGGGGTTGTTTTTGTCACCAATCTGGCGCTTTTTCACCATGCCCACAGTGTACAGCAAGTACGCCACTTGCAACCACTGTCAGCGGAAGTTGAGCAGAGGTGCAGACCCCTTAAAGTTCAGCACCAGCTCGCTCATCAACCACCTTGCTGCGAAACATTACCACCAGCATGAGGAGTTCCAGAGGCTGAAGGCATCTGGTGCTGGCAGTGGCACCACACCCATCACTGCACAGCCTTCAGCAGCAGCAGCAACAGCAGCCACCCGCCCTCCTGCTCTTCCAGCAGCACCAGCAGGAGTGCGGAAACGCACTGCTCCTCCCCCCTCTGCAACTCCTGCCGCCGACACTAAGGCCTGTTCTGGCAGCCAGTCCTCAATGGCCTCCTCTGCTGTGTCTGCTGATTCCCATGCCAGCAAAAGGCCACGCCAGAGCCTTTTGAGCGAGTCCTTCCAGGGGGTGGTTAGGGCTCTGCCTCCCAGCAGCCGTCGCGTGCGGCAGCTGAACGGCTTGCTGGCACGGGCCACGTGCTCCCAACTCCTGCCGTACACGCTCATGCGGTAGGGGAGCGACATTCGTGCGCTGCTTGCTTGCGCAGCCCCAGACTGGCAGCTCCCCAGCAGACACTTCTTCGCCCGCAAGGCCATTCCTGCACTGCACCGCTTTGTGATGGCCAATGTGGAGCGAGGGCTGGAGCATGCGGTTGGTGAAAGGGTCCACGTCACCATGGACTCCTGGAGCAGCCGCTTCGGGACAGGCCGCTACCTGTCCTTCACTGTCCACTGGGTCAGCTTGGTGGAAGGGGGTGAGGATGGGAGAGCAGCAGCGGGCACAGCAGCAGCAGCAACACAGTGGGTGGTGCCACCCCGCAGGGTCGGGGAACTGCAGCAGGTTCCTCCGATCCTCTGCCATCCTCCGGCACACCTGGCAAACCCCCCCGCCTCAGCAGCAGCGTGAAGGCCCGCCACTGCTAAGCGCTGCTGCACTTGGTCAGCCTTGGGAAGACCAAGCTGACGGCAACCCATATGTTGGCCAAACTCCAGGAGCAGGAGAGGATTTGGCTGACCCCCAGAGGCCTCAGAGTCGGAGAGGTGGTGGCCGACAATGGGGCCAATCTGGTTGCCGCAATAGACGGGAAACCTGACCCACATCCCCTGTCTTGCCCACGTGCTGAACCTGGTGGTGCAGAAGTTCTTGCGCACCTACCAGGGGATGGGCGAACTGCTGGAAACGGCAAGGAACGTTGTGCGTCACTTCCGGCGCTCGGCTGCAGCCTGTGCGAGCCTGGAAGACGTGCAAAAGGAGCTGGAGCTGCCACGCCATCGGCTGATCCTTGACGTTCCGACTCGCTGGAACTCCACCCTGGCGATGTTGGAGCGTCTGGTTGAACAGAAGCACGCTGTCAACCAGTACCTTGCCCAGGCCACTGTTTCCGCCGCTCAGAGAAGGGACAGGACCAGCAACATCCCGTCCATCGTCCCCGATGATGACTGGAGGCACATGCAGCAGGTGTGCTTAGTGCTGGCTCCCTTTCTGCAGGCCACTAACATGGTGAGCAGGGACCATGCTATGGTCTGCGAGTGGGTGCCCCTGGTTTGTCTGCTGAACAGGGCCCTCGATGCTTTGCTGGAACAGGAAGCGGCAGCCTTGGACCAGCAGGAGCGGCAAGCAGCTGCACAGTCCACCTCTGAGGGGGAGGAGGAGGAGGACTTGGTGGAGGTCCCTGACCTTGCTGCTGATGAGGGGGATCAGCACAGCGCAGCTGAGTTGGTGCGGGGGTGGCGAGAGGATGAGGCGGCAGAGGAGGAGGGTGAGGAGGACAGCACTGCCATCGATGTGCCAGCAGACGTGGCCTGCCTCTTCCCAATGGCAGCGCACATGCTGACGTGCCTGCGCAGGGACCCCAGGGTGATCCAGATGAAGCAGAGGGAGGACATATGGATCAGCATGATGTTGGACCCGCGCCTCAAGGGGAAGTTGAGCCAGTTCCTGCCGCCTGCAGGAGGAGACCCAGCGCAACAAATAAGGAGCTTGCAGCAGGCCCTTGTTGAGCGCTTGGAGGAAGCCTTCCCCCAGCCTTCCACCCCCACTGTCCAGCCAGCACAGAGGCAGCAGCAGGTGCCTGCATCCAGCAGCAAGCTCCCCACAGACCTGCTGTCTCTCAGCCACGAGCTCTACAGGACTGTAGAGGCTCCGGCAGCAGTGACTAGAGAGGAGGTGCATGCAGCAGCATCCTCCTCCGGTCACAGCCAGCGCCTGACCCGCATGGTGGCTGACTATATGGGGTCCTACAGCGGGCTTGACAGCGATGCCCCTGTTGATCCCATGGAGTGTTGGGTCAAGCGCCTGGAGATCTGGAGCGAGCTGGCGCAGTACGCCCTGGAAGTGCTGTCCTGCCCCCCTCCCAGCATGCTGTCCGAGCGCTGCTTCAGTGCAGCTGGTGGCGTGGTCACCGAGAAACGCTCACGTCTGTCTCACAAGTCTGTGGACAGACTGACGTTTCTCAAGATGAACCAGGCGTGGGTGGAAGGCAAGTTCCTGGCCCCTGTTGTCGGCGAGAGGGGGACATGAACTGGCTGCCGGAACTTAGAACCATCGTTAATGTGCCTTACCACCCTTTACCACCTCCTGGCTCCTGCTCACTAAGCCAGCCTGGTTCACTTTGACTATTACGTCGCCTGCAGCCACACATTTTACAACTACAGTGGGCTGCTGTGTACTGCCCTTCTGCTGTCTGTCTGTCTTTCCCACTGCCAGGGTACACAGATTTACATTCTGCTGCCACTCTGCCACCAGCTATTACGTCAAAAAATAGCTATATATCTGTGTAATTTGTTTTACAAACAAAACCAAAAAACCATAAAAAAAAAAAGGTTTAATTTTTCAGAGGTGCCCGGGTTGAAAACTGTGTTGTCCCATTTGTGTATTGGACACGATGTGGGCTGCACGACCGCTGTCTGGGACCTCCTGTTGTGTTTATTTACAGCCCTGGTATCACCCGCTAGGTACCAGGGCTATTATGTCACGCTGCCTGCCTGCTGCCACACTCACACTACTCCTCCATTCCTCCTGCTGCTGCTGCTGTCTGTCTGTGTTTCCCACTGCCAGGGTACACAGAATTACATTCTGCTGCCACTCTGCCACCAGCTATTACGTCAAACAATAGCTGCTCACATTACTCCTCCATTCCTCCTGCTGCTGCTGCTGTCGGTCTGTGTTTCCCACTGCCAGGGTACACAGAATTACATTCTGCTGCCACTCTGCCACCAGCTATTACGTCAAAAAATAGCTATATATCTGTGTAATTTGTTTTACAAACAAAACCAAAAAAACATAAAAAAAAAAAGGTTTAATTTTTCAGAGGTGCCCGGGTTGAAAACTGTGTTGTCCCAGTTGTGTATTGGACACGATGTGGGCTGCACGACCGCTGTCTGGGACCTCCTGTAGTGTTTATTTACAGCCCTGGTATCACCCGCTAGGTACCAGGGCTATTATGTCACGCTGCCTGCCTGCTGCCACACTCACACTACTCCTCCATTCCTCCTGCTGCTGCTGCTGTCTGTCTGTGTTTCCCACTGCCAGGGTACACAGAATTACATTCTGCTGCCACTCTGCCACCAGCTATTACGTCAAAAAATAGCTATATATCTGTGTAATTTGTTTTACAAACAAAACCAAAAAACCATAAAAAAAAAAGGTTTAATTTTTCAGAGGTGCCCGGGTTGAAAACTGTGTTGTCCCAGTTGTGTATTGGACACGATGTGGGCTGCACGACCGCTGTCTGGGACCTCCTGCCTGCTGTGTTTATTTACAGCCCTGGTATCACCGCTAGGTACCAGGGCTATTATGTCACGCTGCCTGCCTCATTGACTGCCTGCTGCCACACACTCATTCTCCTCCTCCTGCTGCTGAATTTACCTCCTGCTGTCTGTGTGTTTCCACTGCCAGGGAGCACATACAATGGCACTTCCAACATGCGTGCGCCACCAGCTATTTGTTACGCTCAAAAATAGCTGCATTTCTTTAAAAAAAAATTGAAAAGAGAAATAAGTGAAGAAGAAGAAGACGATATAGAAAAAGAAGGAGAAGAAGAAGAAGGAGAAGAAGAAGAAGAAGAAGATGAAGAAGAAGATGAAGAAGAAGAAGATGAAGAAGAAGATGAAGAAGAAGAAGAAGAAGAAGAAGAAGAAGAAGAAGAAGAAGAAGAAGAAGAAGAAGAAGAAGAAGAAGAAGAAGAAGAAGAAGAAGAAGAAGAAGAAGAAGAAGAAGAAGAAGAAGAAGAAGAAGAAGAAGAAGAAGAAGAAGAAGAAGAAGAAGATCAAGAAGATGAAGAAGATCAAGAAGAAGAAGATGAAGAAGATGAAGAAGAAGATGGAGAAGATGAAGAAGATGAAGAAGATGAAGAAGAAGAAGATGAAGAAGATGAAGAAGAAGATGATGAAGAAGAAGAAGAAGAAGATGAAGAAGAAGAAGATGAAGAAGATCAAGAAGAAGAAGATGATGATGAAGAAGATGATGAAGAAGAAGAAGAAGATGAAGAAGAAGAAGAAGAAGAAGAAGAAGACAATATAGAAGAAGAAGATATAGAAGAAGATATAGAAGAAGAAGATATAGAAGAAGATATAGAAGAAGAAGAAGAAGATATAGAAGATAAAGAAGAAGAAGAAGAAGTATATACAGTACTGAACAAAATTCTGGGCACAACTTCTCTTTCCACCTTTTTTTTTTAAAGCAACATCCCCACATAATCACTTGCTGTTGTTACTTGGAAAAAAAGATGTTTCTTGCATCATTCACCCTCAAAACAAGTGTTGGAAGCTATTTAAGGCCAATTCGAATAGTCAGCTCGAATAATGAGCTCGAATACCGACTCGAATAGTGAGCTCGAAGTCCGAGGTCGACTCGAATAGTAAAAATTATTCGACTCGAATATTCGACTGACCTCGAATAATTTACTATTCGAATTCGACCAAACTCGAATTTTAAAAAGGGGTATTTGAGCACCACTGCTGAGCAGAACATGGACAACAGGGGGCACAGGAGGGGGGTGGATGGTGCTGTGTGCTGGTCACAGCACCAGTAATTACACAATATTAAAGTAGGAGGGGGAGAGGGAACCAGGTCAGGGGTACTTTAACGCATTTTAACTGAAATCTACTTCCCAATGCACTGCTATAGAAAAAACATGTACCAATACGCACTAACGCGTACTAATGCACACAAACGCCACCAACTGATTAAGTGTAAATGGGCCCTTAGGGCTTATTGAGATCATTCAAAAATGAGTTCATTCAAAAACAAGAGTGCTCTTGGTGGATCAATGAATTATAGCAATTCAAGAGACAATGTAAATTGAACCAATGGTAATTTACATGATATAACAAAACAACTTTAAAGTGGACCTGAACTCTTGCTCAGTTCAGAAGACAAACAGAGAGAAATCCACCCTGTATGTTTTTAGAAAGTTTAGTCTAATTTCCTCTCATCTGTGACTAATCATAAGTGTAATTTTATCTCTAAGCTATGTCAGCTGGCTGCCTCAGCAGAGCGGCAAATTTCTAAACTCAGGATGTTAACCCTATGTCTGCTTCCATGAAAGCAGGAAGTAGGAAACAGATCTATTGCAGGATTCCTATCAGCTGTAACAAGGAAATGCTTTTCTTTAAAGGTTATTATGCTGTTCCTTATCTTATAGAGCAGAGAGGAAGTTCTGAGTTCAGGTCCGCTTTAAGTGCAATGAGTGTGAATAATTTGTATATGCATTTATGTCTAAGGAGGAATAGGAGAAAGTGAAATATATACTGTATATATAAACACCCGAAGTGAAGATCCGGACCCAATTAAGCACAAGGTGGTATAAATGTGTGTATGAGGGTACCTCTGTAGTGATTGCATCTCCAGCAGTAGTCGGGGGCCAGATGGAAAAAATTCTATGTAATTTTGCTGGTGTCATATACCAGAATGAAAGAAACCTTTAGCTTTGTTCTTAAGTTACTGCATTGAGGAAACCGTATGCATGAAGGTGCAGATTCTTTTCCTAAGTCATTGTGCCAAGTGGTTTGAAAGGGTAATGGATGAGGCAACTCATCCTTGAGCAAAATGTATGTCCAGGATAAAACATGTTGCTTTACGATTAAATGACAAGAGGGAGAAAGAAGTATTTTTTTTTTTGTTTGTTTGTTTGTTTCAATACTTCATTGGTTAGAAAGAGATTTAATTGAAAATAAGTCCAGTATGGGAGTCACTCTCAATAGAGACAAGAGGCTATTAACCATGCCAAGGTCCATTAGGACCATTACTTTTCCTGCATGAACCAGGTATTTGGTCCTGGGGGAAATTGGAAGATATCCAAGATCTTAGTGGCGTTAGTGGCCTTAGTGGCCCCAGGTACATTGCTAGGCTCAAAGTCTTGATTTCCTTGCAAGATTGGGCCTGAGATAGAATAGATAGAAGGATTTTTGCAGCACATCTGAAAGAAGTTAAGAGTTGCTTGGATCAGGAGATTTGTAGCAATTTTATCCTTTCTCTGTCTTAAAGTCACCCACGGTAGGGCCTGCAAAGGGTAATCCATCATTTTGCTTTCATTTGCTACCCAATGTTTAAAAGAATTCTGATCTAGCTAGTCAACTATTTCTTTCAAGATGTGAAGCTCCTTCATATTTTTGAATATCCAGTAAACCCACCCACCCCTCTCTCTTTCGGCAGGGATAGGGTTCTGGATTTAAATCTCACTTTCCTATTGTAACGATTGGTGTCAGCACACAGAGAGAATCTGATTATTGATGATCTGCAGAATCATCAACAATACAGATGTATACTCGATTATGGATGATCTGCAGAATCACCAATAATACAAGTATGACTAACCTCTGGACACCTAATAAGTGTAAGTGTTTGGGTAACTGTAGGATATCTCCCGTGAGGCGGGAGACACAGACAGCTCAGCCAGGAACCACCTGAGGGGCAGGTGGTCCTCGGCTGTGCAGGAACTATACCCTTGAGAGAGGAAATAGAGAGGACATGACCACCCGTGATACTTGGTGATCAGATGTTGACTGTACTGCAGCCAGGGGGCTCAAAAGAGCAGAGGCCACTGGCTGTGAGCAGGCTGGACTCTCTGAGGAGCAGGAGTCCTAACAGCTAACTGATACTTGGTGCAGTAATGTCACAGCTAGTACAGACAGACTGAGCACTCAAGGGATGAGTGACAGCCTGGAGGGTCGGGCAGGCCAGGTCGGCAACACACGATCAGATAAGGTACAGAGACAGAAGGCTGATTCGGTAACCGGGTACAGGCAGGGTTTGGCAACAGGTAGGCAGATATGCAGCGGTACCGAATCAGTAAGCAAGAGAGAGGTCGACAGTGCAAATAGTCATAACATATATAGAACAGAGTCCTAGCCTGGGGTGTGAGGTCCTTGGTCTCAACACCCGGGAACTAGTCTAGAGTATAACACAGTAATGACACAGTATTCCTAAGCTTGGGTGTGAGGTCCTTGGTCACAACACCCTGGAACTGGTCTAAAGTATAACACAGCAATGACACAGTATCCCTAAGCTTGGGTGTGAGGTCCTTGGTCACAACACCCTGGAACTGGTCTAAAGAATAACACTAGCGTAATCTGGCTAAGTGTGAATTCCCAGGTCCTCCTGGTTCTAGCACACTGTGGGATCTGACTGGTCTGAGTGCTCACACGTAAGTACTCGCAACGGCAGACAACCAGCAACTGACAGGCAAGATGTATATATAGTGCAGAACTCCTCAGCGCTGCCCAGCACCACTCAGCCAATCACCCACTGCGCTGGGATCAGCTGATCGTCCTGATCAGCTGATCCCTCTTCTACTGGCATAAAGGTCCTGCCTCCCAGCGCGCGCGCGCGTAGCTCTCCATCTGTGTGCACTAGAAGGCTCAGACAAACCAGATGCACGCTGCTGTGCGGAAACCACCGGTCTGAACGTGGAGACAGCCACCCCGCTGCCAGACCGCACAGCGGTGTCTCCGCAATCCATTACACCTATGGAGCCAAATAAATGTGTTAATATTTTCTGTATTGATTTAAAAACTGAGGGAATCCAAATGGTATAGTTTTGAAACAATAAGCATCTTGGGAAGGGAAGTCATTTTAATGGCTGAAATCTGACCAAACCATGAGAGCCCACTGATCCTACTCCAGTCTGTTAGAACAGACTCTAGTTTTGTGATTAAAGGCTCCTAATTTATTTTGAAAAGGTCATTAACCACTTGCCGACCGCATCACGCCAATGGGCAAGACCGCAGTGGCAGCTTTAGGACCACCTAACACCGATCAGCGTAAGGTCCTTGGTGCATGGTTTGCAGGAGATTGTGCACATCCCTGCTTGGATGGCGGAGCTCCGCTCAGCCTTCAGTCTCCCAGCAGCGATCACCGCTAGGAGACTGTTTAGATGGCAAAACCGCCGTCTAATTATCCTGTACCGCGCTGAGATCTAAGGCAGCGATGTACTAGGGACAGCAGTGTGACACAGCTGTCCCCTCCAGAGGCAGGGAATTGATCAGCTGTCATAGGCTGAAGCCTATGACAGCTGATCACGCTGATTCGCTGGGATGGGACGAATCCACAATTTCTTCGAATCCGAATCCGGATCCGAATCTAAAAAGGTTCTCGAATATCTCGAACCTTTTGAATCCCGAATCTAACTAATCCTGCACATAAGAATTGTGCGATCCGTGGTATAGTTGCCCGCAGTATAGGTACCCAGGCATAGGTAGCGAGGTAAAGGTGCCTTCAGTATAGCTAGCTAGGTATGGGTGCCTTCAATATTGGTAGCTTTCAGTATAGGTAGCAAGGTATAGGGGCCTGCAGTATAGGTAGCAAGGTATATGGGCCTTCAGTATTGGTAGCAAGGTATATGGGCCTTCAGTATAGGTAGCAAGGTATATAGGCCTTCAGTATAGGTAGCAGGGTATATGGGCCTTCAGTATAGGTAGCAGGGTATATGGGCCTTCAGTATAGGTAGCAGGGTATATGGGCCTTCAGTATAGGTAGCAGGGTATATGTGCCTTCAGTATAGGTAGCAGGGTATATGGGCCTTCAGTATAGGTAGCAGGGTATATGGGCCTTCAGTATAGGTAGGTAGCTAGGTATAGGGGCCTTCAGTATAGGTAGTAAGGTACATGTGGCTTCAGAATAGGTAGGTAGGTAGGTAGGTAGGTAAGGGGACCTTAAGTATAGGTAGCAGGGTATAGTGCCTTAAGTATAGGTAGGTAGGTAGGTATAGGGGCCTTTAGGTAGGTATAGGGGCCTTTAGGTAGGTATAGGGGCCTTTAGGTAGGTAGATAAAGGGACCTTCAGTATAGGTAGCAGGGTATAGGGCCTTAAGTATAGGTAGGTATGTAGGTAGGTATAGGGGTCTTTAGGTAGGTAGGTAGGTAAAGGGACCTTCAGTATAGGTAGCAGGGTATAGGGCCTTAAGTATAGGTAGGTATGTAGGTAGGTAGGTATATGGGCTTTTAGGTAGGTAGGTACGTATAGGGGGCCTTTAGGTAGGTGGGTATGTAGGTAGAGGGACCTTCAGTATAGGTAGCAGGGTATAGGGCCTTATGTATAGGTAGGTGTATAGGTAGGTATGTAGGTAGGTAGAGGGGCCTTTAGGTAGGTAGTCTAGTGCCCCCCAGCAGCATAGGTAGTTTAGTGCCCCCCAGCAGCATAGGTAGTTTAGTGCCCCCCAGCAGAATAGGTAGTTTAGTGCCCCCCAGCAGCATAGGTAGTTTAGTGCCCCCCAGCAGCGTAGGTAGTTTAGTGCCCCCCAGCAGCATAGGTAGGTAGTCTAGTGCCCCCCAGCATAGGTAGGTAGTCTAGTGCCCCCCAGCATAGGTAGGTAATCTAGTGCCCCCAGCATAGGTAGGTAATCTAGTGCCCCCCAGCATAGGTAGGTAATCTAGTGCCCCCCAGCATAGGTAGGTAATCTAGTGCCCCCCAGCATAGGTAGGTAATCTAGTGCCCCCAGCATAGGTAGTTTAGTGCCCCCCAGCATAGGTAGTTTAGTGGCGCATAGGTAGTTCAGTGCCCGAGCCCCCCCCCCCGGCAGTCTAGTGCCCCTCGACCAGCGTAGGTACTCTTACTGCCCCCATACTGTACCTGTCTGTTGTTCTCTCTCCCTCAGTCCGTCCGTCCATCTTCAGTCTCAGCCAGGTCTTCTACGCGAGAACGACGTCCACACCTCGGGCCTTCACTGAACTGTAGGCGGGGCGGCGGCAACGTCATCACGCGGCGACGGAAAGCGAGGTCGGCAGTGGTCGCGATGACGTGGCGGCGCATCACACTGCGATGGAACATGAGTTCGGCGGAGGTCGCGATGACGTCACAAGCGGCGCAGGTAATGTATACACAGCGATCGCGGTGGCAAAACGTTGCAGCGGATGCGGCGGATTGGTCAGATTCGTATGCTCTAAAATGGCATGGGGATTTGAATCCACGAATCTCGAATCTTTCTTAAGATTCGAGGGATTCGTGGATTCACCAGATTCGAGGTCCCATCCCTATATAAAACACAACAACTGGGGAGCGATCAGACCCCACCAACAGAGAGCTCTCTTGGTGGGGAGAAAAGGGGGGTGGGGAATCACTTGTGTGCTGAGTTGTGTGGCCCTGCAGTGAGCCCTCAAAGCAGTGCAGCAGTGGACCAATTTGAGAAAAATGGCCTGGTCTTTAGAGGGGTTTAACACTGCGGTCCTCAAGAGGTTAAGTTTGGCCGGGAGTTTTCTACCTAAATAGGGGATGAGGATGGGATCCCATTGAAACAGAAAGTTGGATTGGCATCTTACCACCTCTTCCGTTGTGTAAAACATATATAGAGACCAGGACTTTGAGTAGTTAGCTTAAAGGTTAGATAGCCTGCCCCAATTTTAAGTATTTCAGGGGGTTAGGTATGGTTATACATGGCTTTGTAAAGGAAAAGAACAGATCATTTGCAAAAGCAGAGATCTTACAAGTTTGACCTTTTACCATAATGCCATGGATATTTGGGTTACTGCACACCATATTGAGGAATCATTCAAGAGTCATAGCAAATATCAGAGGTGACAAGAGACACCCCTGGCGGTTGTTGTATTAATTTAAAATTGTTCTAAAAGTATAAGGTTCACCTTCATTCTGGTTGTCCAAAAAAAAAAGGAAAGTAAACATATCCAGTTCCTCATTAGAGAAAGAGAAACATCATGATTTAATTTTCGCAAATGTTTTCACAAATTGTGTACTGCAAAAATTTGCGGTAAGACTGTAATGACAGGCAAACTTCTAAAACTTTCAGGGCATCTCTGCAGCCACAATTTATGCAAAAAGGTGTACAAAATGTACAAAAACCCCAAACACTAGAATAGCAAGGAAGAATCAATGGCAAAATAATATCCCCCAAAAATGTATTCTACACTTTATTTTTTTTTCAAGAAATGTCAATGGCCGCTGACTTTAGCAGTTAATAGTCACCATACATGTTAGAATCACCAAATGTACAAGGTTTGTTAAAAGGAACCTGAGGTGTAAGGACCTATGAAAGCTGCCATGTTGATTTCCTTTAAAACAATACCAGTTACCTGGCAGTCCTGCCGATCTTTCCAGCTCATTAGGATCTAAATCACACACCTGAAATAAGCATGTAGCTAATCTTGTCAGATTTGTCATAGACATCTGATCTGCATGCTTGTTCAGGGTCTATGGCTTAAAGTATTATAGGCATTTACTTACAAAAAAGAAAACAAATGCAAAATCAAATTTGGCACTTAATAAGAATCTGTTAAATGCTGGTAAGGGATTGGGCTAATCCTGCCCTTCAGAACTGCAACATTACAATTATTTTGATCATATAGAGCCATGAAAGGTTTTGCGATACATAGCAACACTTGGAAATTGCTTTGAATAGAAGGAACCACATGATGTTTGCATGTGGGGCTAAAGTTAATGTTGTTACCATAGATTTGGTGTTACTGCACTCCTTGCTCCAAATCAATATGTCACTCTTGTGATATAGCCACTTACTGAGTCAGAAAGTTGCCATTCAGAAAATTACTTTTTCTGCCCCCTTCAATTGCTTCATTTTTTTTAATACACTTGCATAGAGAAGTCTGGAAAAAGTTTGTTCACAAAATAGGAAACTTGGAAACTTGGTAATGGTGGTCCAGCACAAAGTTTATACCCCTTGAAAAAGTGCAGAGTGGTTAGTTTTGAAATTACACAAAAAAATGTGCTGTTGTGATCATTTCAATATACAGTGTTCACACTACAAAATACAAAGGCGCATTAAACAATAAGTGCAGGTGTATCAGCTGACTAAGAAAATGGTATACATACAGGGTGCATTCCTCTATGTTTTTCTTCAGTCCTGTGCAAGAGTTCAGGTTCATTTTAAGATATCCAAATTACAGGACTGGATGGACACATTAATATTCTAGTAAAACGGTTAGTTCAGCTACTTCTTAGATGTCTGCTTTAAACTCAGCTTGAATATATTTTATTACACACCGAGTTCTGCTTTCCTGTATTTATTTTATCTGGCACAGCTGCAAGGCTCTCAAATCTGCACTTTTCAACAACCCATAAGTCACAGGCTTGTTGAAGTCATCCATCTTTATTGCTACCATGCCACATATCACCTGTACAGCTTGAATAGCGTTGTACAGCTGAATAGCCCTCTCCCTGCGCCTGGCGATCCAATGCTCGTTATATAGCCACTGAGTAAAGACCCCTCATACTTACTTGTCAGTTTTCCAGCCCTTAATACAGTAATATTAATATTAGTAATTGTGAAGAACCATGGCGTTTAATAGCTTCTTAATGATATACCCAAAGCCGCAGAGTTGAAATAATCATAGTTCTTAAAAAGTTGCTGTTCGCACAGCAGGCTGGTTTTGTCAGCAGATCTTTCTACTCTCATTGTGGTGTTTAGGTAGTAAATACTCCCTGGAGTTCCGGCACAATGTAGCATTTGCAAACTAGTTCAACTCAATATGTAATCTTTGAATGTAATATGACTTAGGAGAGCTTATCCTTGGAGAGGCGCGGAAATGCAGTTCAGACATTTTACGGTCCGCTATTTATTTCTGCTAGGTAAAGTGGAATTGCTGTAAAATAAAACACAAAGATGTGCTTACCTACCAGGCATGGGAGTACACATTTAGGCTGCTGTTTTTTGAGGTTTTTTCTTCTGTAGGTATTTTGGCTGGCAAGGTCTTAAGGGACATCATTAAGTTAAACAGTTGTTAAATGGTGATTCAGAATAATTGTTAAAGATATATCAATATTTACCCGTAATTTGAATACCTAACGGTATTTCCTTTCATACATATTTGAAAATGAGCGCAGCAAAGGCATAATAATTACATATCAGGGGGCACCTTCACAAAATGTGACTTTAGCCACACATTCCACTTTATCCTGATAGAAAGGTTAGACATGCTTGCTGGTCACTTACTGTTAATATCCTGGTGTAGAATGAGATTACCCATAGTGCAGGTGCACGCACTAACTTGATAAACAAAAATGAAGCACAGCTAGCTGAAAGAAAACCTGAAGCCTATTTTAAATAAAACACACAAAAAAAACAAGAGGGGAAAGGCTTCGGGTCCTATTGAGCCTTCTCGTCCTCTGACAGTCCCTTCGTCCAGCCCTCTGTTCCATGATCAGGCTTTCGGAAGTCTTTGGGAGCCCGAGTGCTCCCGAAGACGGATGGCTCCATACTGTGCATGTCCGTGTGTGTAAGAGAGCGCACTCATTCATGCACACTACGGAGCCACCCGTCTTCGGGAGCACTCGGGCTCCTGAAGACTTCAAAACGCTCTCTTGACGGAAGTGAGCAGTCATAGACCCATCGGTCGGAGACTGATACAGAGGGAAAGAGTGCTGGATTGAGGGGACTGTAGGAGGAACGGGGAGGCTCTATAGGACCCAGAACCTTCTCCCTCCTTAGGTAAGTATCTTAAAAAAAATAGATTAGGTTCACTTGAACACAAAATAAATAAATATATAATAAAAAAAAATTATAAAACAGCCAAGTATACAGTTTGTGAGTATTTAGTGGATGTTCTACTAGGTGTATTAAACAGCTATCATGTGGTATCAAGTACATACAAAGACAAGGGGAGAAGATGAACCCATCCAATTGAGCTTACAATCCAGTAGGTGAAGAGAACAGAGTATTGAAAAAGAAAGGGAACTGACACTGCGGGTAATTGAAGAATGTTGGGAGAAAAAGGAAGATGGAAAGGAGAACTTGAAGAGGTTGGTTTTGAGGACTGGTTTTTGGGCAAAAAGAATAGGACAAGGTAGTGAATTTCAAAAAGTGCAGGCAGCTGAAGAATAGTCTTAATGCCATGTTTAGAAAGACACATTAGTGAGGAAGTTGATAAAGGATCATTAGAAGAGTCAAAAGATGCTTCAGGCTGGATTCACAGTGTTCCATTGCATAACACATACATTATAGAATTGTCCCAAACGTTTTGGCCGCAAACGTATTCAAGCGAACATCGGTGGTTCACGTTCGCGTCGAAACGCGAACTTTATGGTGAGTTTGACCCGCCCCTATACTACATCATTGGGCTAAACTTTGACCCTCTACATCACAGTCAGCAGACACATGATAGCCAATCAGGCTGCACTCCTGGAACCCACCTCCCCCCTTATATAAGGTAGCTGTGTCGGCCATTATCTCACTCGGTGTTGCTGCAGTAGTGAGAGAAGGGAGAAGAACCTGCTGTAGAGATAGGGAAAGCTTAGTTAGGCTCTTTTAGCTTGCTCCTAGCTGATATTTGTTGTTGAAAAGCACCACAAAAAGAGCTCTTTTCAGAGTTAATGTTCTTGTGAAGTCTTTTTTTTTGTGTGTGCCACTGACACTGCATTATACAGCCCTGTGTGTCACAGCTGGCCCTTGCTAATTGCTATACTGTGCAAAGCCCAGCACATTCAGTGCCTGCCTTTTCACTGCACCTGTGTGTGACAGCTGCACGTTTATAATACCAGTCCAACTGTGCATACCTGTTCATGTTCACTGCACCTGCATGATAGCACACAGTGTTATATAATACCAGTCACTGCATAACTGTTCACTGCACCTGTGTGTGACAGCTGCACATTTGTAATACCAGTCCAACCATGCATACCTGTTCATGTTCACTGCACCTGCGTGACAGCATGCAGTGTTATATACCAGCAGTCACTGCATAATTGTTCACTGCACCTGTGTGTGTGACAGCTGCACATTTGTAATACCAGTCCGACCATGCATACCTGTTCATGTTCACTGCACCTGCGTGACAGCACGCAGTGTTATATACCAGCAGTCACTGCATAACTGTTCACTGCACCTGTGTGTGTAACAGGTGCACATTTGTAATACCAGTCCGACCGTGCATACCTGTTCATGTTTACTGCACCTGCATGACAGCATGCAGTGTAAAATACCAGCAGTCACTGCATAACTGTTCACTGCACCTGTGTGTGTGACAGCTGCACATTTGTAATACCAGTCCGGCCATGCATACCTGTTCATGTTCACTGCACCTGCGTGACAGCACGCAGTGTTATAAACCAGCAGTCACTGCATAACTGTTCACTGCACCTGTGTGTGGGTGACAGCTGCACATTTTTAATACCAGTTTGTGCATACCTGTTCACTGTACCTGTGTGTGTGACAGCTGCACATTTGTAATACCAGTCCATGCATACCTGTTCACTGTACCTGTGTGTGTGACAGCTGCACATTTGTAATACCAGTCCATGCATACCTGTTCACTGCACCTGCGTGGCAGTGCACAGTTTTATACACCAGTCACTGCATACCTGTTCACTGCACCTGTGTGACTGCACACTGGATCTTCATGACATCTGATGTTCCATGGACGTTATCTGTGACCTGAGCCATTTTACAACCTTATAATGTGGGTTGTTGGGAGCTGGTAAGCCTTTTCTTGTTTTGATGTTTAGTGGATACATACCTCTGAGCATTTGATATATTATGGTGAAGAATTTATCATTCCCTACATACAATGACTTTCTAAACCTGCGCTGACCTTTGATGTATACCAGTAGTCACTGAATACCTTTCACTGCATTTTTCACTGCACATTGTATTATACCTGGGAGTCAGTGCATTCCTTTCACATGAATGGATGGCAGACTTGCCCTCCATAACAGATTCTCGATAAAGGCAAGTGGTGTCATCTCTGGCACACAGCGTTGGGTCAAGGGTCCATCTGACCACAGATCACAGATGCCTGGTCTGCAAAGCACGGTCAGGGCAGGTACATTACTTATACAGTACATTTGGGTCCTTCCTTGGATGTGTGGTGGTAGCCAATTCTCAGGCTCCCACTCTGGACTGGAATCAAACCCTGATTCCCCGGCCATTACCCGTTGTCACCATGGTGCAAAAACTACCAAAGAGAGTTGACCACACAGTTAAATGAATGGCAGACTTGCCCTTCATAACAGATTCTCGATAAAGGCAAGTGGTGTCATCTCTGGCACACAGCTTTGGGTCAAGGGTCCATCTGACCACAGATCACAGATGCCTGGTCTGCAAAGCATGGTCAGGGCAGGTACATTACTTATACAGCACATTTGGGTCCTTCCTTGGATGTGAGGTGGTAGCCGATTCTCAGGCTCCCACTCCGGACCGGAATCGAACCCTGATTCCCTGGCCATTACCCGTGGTCACCATGGTGCAGAAAGTACCAAAGAGAGTTGACCACACAGTTGAATGGATGGCAGACTTGCCGTCCATAGCACATTCCCGTTAAAGGGAACCAGAGAGGAACGGGGGGTGAAAAAAGAAAAAGATTTTATACATACCTGGGGCTTCTTCCAGCCCCATAAGCCTGAATCGCTCCCACACCGCCGTCCTCAGCTTCCTGGATCCGCCGGTACCGGACCCGTCACTTCCGGCGGATGCGGCCAATTGTCCGCATCACAGGGACTCCCTCCATACATGTATGCATGCGGCTGCGCAGTTAACAGCCACATGCGTATCTGTATGGGTAGAGCACCCTGTGATGCGGAGAATTGGCCGCATCCGCCGGCGACTTGCTGACTCGCGGCAATGACGGGACCCGGTGGCGGCTGATCCAGGCAGCGGAGGAGTGCGGCGTGGGAGCGATCCGTGCGTATGGGGCTGGAGGAACCCCCAGGTATGTATATTGCATCCTCTCTGGTTCCCTTTAAAATATTTCAAGTGTACTCATCATTATACAGGGCCTCGAAAGAGTCCTGTATTGTTATTTTTCGTCATTACCTTCCCGAGTCGGGACTTGTGTACCGTGCCTGCTGCCTTCCTTGGATGTGTGCTGGTTGCCGTTTCCCAGGCTCCCACTCCGGACCGGAATCGAACCCCGATTCCTGGCTGTACCCTTTCTTTAACAATGGTAGAGAAAGAACCATCGACAGTCTGAGCAGCGACGAACCCCTGGACTACTGGGTGTGCAGGCTTGACCTGTGGCCAGAGCTGTCACAATTTTCAATCCAACTTATGGCTTGCCCCGCCTCAAGCATCCTAGAAAGGACCTTCAGCACAGCTGGATGCATTGTCAGTGAGAAGAGAAGTCACCTAGGTCAAAAAAAGTGTTCAGTACCTCACCTTTATTTAAATGAATGAGGCATGGATCCTGGAGGGCTACTGCCTGCCCGAAGACTAAGTCAGTCCCCACACACACAGCATCTCTGCCTGCATGCCATGTGACTGCCTGCCCCAAGACTAAGTCAGTCCCCACACAGCATCTCTGCCTGCAGGCCGCTTGACTGCCTTCTCCGCCACCACCAACAGGGTCCAGGACTCCAGGTGGATTCCTGAACAAAAAGAATAATAATTTTTCTGGTGCGTGTCCATGCCTGCCTAATTTTTCTGGATGCACTCGGACTGCAACAACAAAACAAAAAGGCATGTACATGTGTCAATTCCCCTTTGTGATCGTTACCTTGCCGCGGTGAAGGGGCGTGCATATCACAATGAAGCAATGACCGCCAGCTATGAGTGTGTTGGGGGGCACATCCAAGATAATAAGGTCATTGCTTCATTGTGGACAGACCAAATTCGATCAGCTGGACACTCAGTCACTGTTGTTCTGTCATTCAGCTACCTCAGCCCGACCATATGGGCTTTAAAACCGCCATCACCTGCACTCTCGCCTTGGTGCGCACCAGTCCAGGCCGTCACTACACAAACAGATGTTTGCGGTGCATTACACAGTGAGTATAGACTGTCAGTGTGAAGCAGACCTGATTGATGTATACACATGCAAGATGTTTTAAAGCACTTTAGGCCTCCAATTTAGCAATAAAATGTGATTTCTGCCCTTAAACCCTGCTGTGCGTCAAATCCGGATTTTTGCCCGGGAGTTTTGGTGTGTATCCCACTCCGCCATGCCCCCCTACAGGTGTTAGATCCTTTGAAACATCTTTTCCATCACTTTAGTGGCCACAATTAATGTTTGTAGTTTTGAAGGTTTGCCTGCCCATTGAAGTCTATGGCGGTTCGAAAGTTCGCATTTTCGCAAACTTTTTTCGCGTGTTCGAGTTTGAGGTTTGTGAACCTAAACTCAGAGGTTCGAGACACCTCTAATACATTATAATGTGTGTGAAATGTAATGAAGACTAGACATAGACTTAAAAACATGCTTGAAGTCCTAAGAGGTGTATTTTTGTAGGTCAGACCTGCAAGTGAAGCAGGAGCAGGAGTGATTCAAAACCAAATTACAGTAGTTTCAATTCTATTCAAAGGTGATATAGAGGGCGGCCACAGAGCAGACAGTTGTAACAGTTGAGTCATGAAATAATTAGGGCATGCCCCAGAAGTTTGGTACAAAAAGCTTGTAGGCCCGCACTTTGCATAGTAGACAAGCCCAGCACCCACTATTTTATCAGGTGCTCTTTTTACCAATCATAGCCACTAATCATAGCAATTAACATTAACATCTAAGGCAGTGCCCATTTTACCAGGGTGCATCCTGCGTTCTTTGGTCATATTAGAATATAGCAAAGAGAACTAAATGGTAGAGTTCATGTTATTGTACTTTTAAAGAAGGAACTCCCAAAGAAGGAACTTGTTTTGAAAAAATGCAGGCATTATTTATTTAAAAAAAGGTCCTGTCTTTTGGTGCATAACTGCAGTTGAACAAGTGTTACTTTGCTAACCTTTCTATGAATCCCATTGGGACCTCATATGACCTTAGATAGAGATTGAAAACATAGTCAAATAGTTGACTATTTAAAGAGAACCCGAGGTGGAGTTCTGACAATGCAATCCACATACAGAGGCTGGGTCTGCCTATACTGCCCAGCCTCTGTTGCTATTTCAATCCCCCCAAGCCCCCCCCCTGCGCTCTGCGATCACCCATAAATCACAGCCACGCTGCCGACACGCAGCGTGTCACAGTGGACTGTGTTTACCTCTGTACTGTCAGTCTGCAGCTCTCCTGCGTAGCTCCGGTCCCCGCCCGCGTCCCTTCCCTCCCTGCTGATTGGAGGGAAGGGACGGGGCGGGACCAGAGCATGCAGAGTGACAGTACAGATGTAAACACAGCCCGCACAGCACGGCTGTGATTTATGGGGGATTGCAGAGCGCATGGGGAACTTAGGGGGGCAGTATAGGCAGACCCAGCCTCTGTACCTGGATTGCATTGTCAGAACCCAACCTCAGGTTCTCTTTAAAGAAAATAAAAATCAGATATTTGCATTATAATTTGGGGTTTAGTGTTCTTTGTTGGTTGAATTTGCTCTATACTGTACCTGCTTAGATACAGTTTAGCCAGATTAGTCCCAATGTTCTGGTTAATTTTGAAATCAAATTCAAATTCCATTCAAAGGCTGAAGTAGTTTCCAATTCCATCTATTTTCAATCTGTTATCCATTTTTAGCCATTTTTGATAATATCTACGTTGTGCATTGTAATCCATTAATATCTGGGTTTCAATGTGTTTTGGTGTTTCCATTAAAAACAGGCCAAAACTCATGGCACTGCACATATCAGCACATGGAAACATATGGACAAAGGGAGGTTAAATAGCATTCAAATTCAGAAACTTAAAGGACAACTGGAGTGATAGGGATATGGAGGCTGCCATATTTATTTTCTCTGACTTTTAATCATAGACATTATTGTCAGATCTGACAAGATTAGCTTCATGCTTGTTTCTGGTGTGATTCAGACACTACTGCAGGAAAATAGATCAGCCGGACTGCCAGACAACTGGAATTGTTTAAAAAATGGCAGCCTCGGTTAGTCTCAGCTGATAGATTCTGGTTGGGTGGTAAGTTAATTTCTTTTTCTATACTTAGATTTGGTCCAGATGTCCCCCCCCCCCCCACTTAGTGAAGCTCTCTGTTACTGTCAAATTAGACATTTCTTCGGCTCCCAATCCCCCCCCCCCCCTGACTTTTGAAAACCTCTATTTAGGTTCTCCAGACGTAAGGGAATCATTACTTCACTTTATGCCTTTTTGTTTGGGCGTAATTCTGATGAGAAAATGCTGTATATGAGAGATTGGGAGCAAGAATTGGGAACCCAGATCTCCCCGTTGGATTGGTCAATCTCATGGGCCTCAATTTCTAAAGTAGTCAAATACAACATTGTTAAAGATACTGCAGTCCAACTCCTCTTCCGGTGGTATTATACCCCTGTTAAACTGCACAACTTTTATCCCTCTGTGTCTTCTGACTGCTTTCGTGGTTGTAGGTCCGAATGTACCCTTTTACACATTTTCTGAGATTGCTCTGAATCAATAGAGTTTTGGAACAAATGGAAAACTATGGCCCGCAAAGTATTTGGATTCCCAATTTCCCTGTCTGCTTCTTAGGCTCTTCTATATTCCTGATGTGCCTGGTATGTTTCGGGCCTTGTACAGATATATGCTCCTTGCTGCCCAGTGGTGTATTGCCTTCCAATGGAAAGCCTCTACTTTGGATATTTCTCTGGTTGCTCAGAGGCTGGACACGATTATGCTTATGGATAGATTATATTACTATAGCATTGAAAATGTAACTAGATTTGACCTTATCTGGGACCACTGGAAATCCTATGGACAGTTAACCTGAATCCTTATGGTTATTCTCTTCTTGATGTGTCATATTCCCTGGACTCTCTCTCTATTTTTTTCTAAACCCCTTCTAGAATTTTAGGACCCAAGTGCCAAGCTGTTTTTTTTTTTTGGTTCTGTTTTGTTCTGTTATGTTTATTTTTTCTTTTCAGGTTCCTCTTTCTCCATATAGCAAGGTTGAGCTTACACTCTTTATTATCCTAAATGTTTGAGGTAATCCCTGGAATCTCAGTAGGGTGGTCTTATTCCCCCATTTTCCAGGTTGATTTACCTTTTGTCTCAATCATTTTTACACTGTTGCGTATATGCCCTCCCTGTTATATTTGTATGAGTATTCTTCATTTCATAATGTTTGTTTAGAAATGTCTTATTGCTTCAATAAAGCTTTGTTAATAAAAAAAAATGGCAGCCTCCATATCTCTCTCACTTCAGTTGTCCTTTAAATGTTGCTAATATTCAGTTTTATTTGGTCCAGATTAAATGGCAGATGCTATGGCTGAACTTGAGGGTGACCTGAATTCAAACACAACTTTAACAAAACACCCCCAGTATCATTATCTTGTTTGTTTTGTGATCAATTAGGCCATACCTCTCCAATATTATTATCTCTCAATTTTCATCAGTATCTGTTTTAACCACTTGAGGACCGCAGTGTTAAACCCCCATAAGGACCAGGCCATTTTTCAGGAAATAGGCCACTGCAGCTTTAAGGCCTCGCTGCAGGGCCGCACATGTCAGCACACAAGTGATTCCCCCTCCTTTTAACTCCACCAACAGAGCTTTCTGTTGGTGGGGTCTGATCGCTCTCCTAATGTTTATTTATTTTTTATTAAATATGTATCTTACCGTAATTTTTTTTTTTATAAATCTGTCCTTTTTTACATTTTCTCCCCCAGCCCACCCTCCCTTCCCCGCCAGCCAATCCCCGTGATCACCTGTCATAGGATTCAGCCTATGACAGCCGATCACCCCTGAGCCACTGGAGGGGATAGCCGTGCCACACGGCTGTCCTCAGTACAGCACTGCCATGGATCGCAGCGCTGTACCAGCTAATTAGACAGCGGTTTCACCATCTAACAGTCTCTGAGCAGCGATCGCCGCTGGGAGGCTGAAGGCAGAGTGGAGCTCCGCCTACCAAGCAGAGATGCGCTCGCATCAGCGCGAGCGACCTCCTGCAAAACAGGCCCCAAGGACCTTACACCAATCGCCGGTAGGCTGTTGGCAAGCAGTTTTAAAATATGTTTTCTTTCAAAGGGCATTGGGTGTCCTAAAAGGTTAGTTTCTTCTCTAATTTGGGTGCACTTTAGTCTAACAAAGATAGCACATAGAAGCTTAAAAGGGAATTTTATCTGCTGTCCACAACTGACCGCAACAATAACTGTAATAATATACAGTATGTATTTTTTAATTTTCCTTATTTTTTTCTCTTGTTGCATCAGCATCACGGAACACTCAGGGAAGCTGGTGATGAATCATCAGTGACTTCAGCTCAGGAAAACACATATAACTTATTGGAGCGTCATCTTCAATATTCCCTTTTCCGTCTTACAAATATTTTGTACAAGTGGCAAAATCGTTTTTTATTTCCGTTTGATCTTTAAATTGCCTCTTTCCCTACCGCTGGAGCCAATTTGCATATAACCTAGTTATACCTCATATTCCACGGCAAATGGACTGATTCAGTTTGTATGAAGTACATGTTTCTATTAGTGCTTCTTTAGAAGCTAATCTGCATTTATCATGTATATTAATTACTACTTGACACTCATACTGTGTAAGAATGAGATGTTATTGTCTTGGAAAATGTAAGGCCTTAAAGGGAAACTACACTTTGGTTATACAGTTGTCATAAACATAAATGGGTGCAGCACAAGTATTTTTGTTATTTAATAATATTAAAAATTATGTTTCAATTACAATTTACAGGCAGCCTATAACTTCCCAAATTGACAGGGCAAGCTAATTCTGAAATTTAAATTGCAAGTACGGCAACCAGGGTCATTTAATTGCACAGACCAAGTAGGCCTGTGCCTGTAGTGTCCTCAACACAAAAGGGTTCACTCTTGGGCTCATATGCAATTTGCTTTTTCTTCTAAGTTTCCCCCTAGATGATAATTTTCATCTTCTCTTTAAAATAACTGTTCAACATTTTACAGCTGAAAAAGTACCCAAAAGTAGGTGAAAAAGTACCATCAAAATTTCCAAATTTAAGATCAGAAATCTGAATTTCCAATTGGAACTCGGAAATCAGAAAATGGAGCTCGGAAATTGGATTTCTGCGGAAATACTGCATTCCTGCAATTCAGGAATTTCAGACCAATCACAGAACTCGGAAACAATGGACCAATCAGAGAATGCAGAGTCAACTCCGAAGTATTTGGCCAATCAAAGAATGCAAAAAATGACCCTAAAAAATACTACTCGGAAATCAGAAATCCGCAGAATCTGTAATCGGCATTGGCGGCATTCAGAATTTCTGGGAAATCAGAAATTAGCATTTTTGACTATCCCTAGTAGCCCCTTTAAGCTGTGTGGAAAATTTAGCTGTGGTCTCTTGCTCCTCCCACCCCCACTGAGTGATGGTCACATTAGCCAGTCCTGAGGTAAGGATGAGATGTGCACAGGACCGGATTTACCTCACAGGAGCCTATAGGCACAGATGTTGTTAATGTCATAGCTGTATGTTAATCCAAGTTTCATAGATATGCACTTAATAGATATAAGGTGACACTAATGTTTCATAAGGCCAATGTAACACAGATGAACAGAGTTACCCTTTAACATTAGACTCAGAATCTTTTATTGCTGACATGCTTTAACCAAGAGCTAGTACTGTGTGTGAACCTTTTATCTTTCAGGAATGTGTAACAAACATGCTGCGCCTGGCACTGCAAAACTCCCATCGTAGGATGCTTCAATTCCCACAAGCTAAAATCTTGAAAGTATCCTTGAGAGAATGGACTCCGTGATGAAAACAATACCAGGTGTTATGCTATGGGAAATCTCCTCCCCTTCTGTGCAAAGAAGAAAAAACTCTTAGAGACATGCATTTATTATTGGACACGTAAAACTACATCATGCCTACGTACTTTGGGGTATAAGAGCCAATGCACGGCGGAAGTGAAGGCAGAAACCTTAACTGCCTGAGTCCTTTTACTAGGCTTACTTGGTTTCCCGCATGTATACATGTGATATTTTTGAATAAAGCCATATCTTGTTTTTCTTTTCATCTCCTGACGTATTTTTGAAATCTTGGTGTATTGATAAGTAAGTGACTTTCACATATGGTCCTTCGAACCGGAATCGATTCTGTTTGGCCTGGGGTGCATCTCTGAAAACTGGGGGTGATGATCCCAGTCATCCCAACAAAATAAGTCCTCCAGGGAGAAAAATTCCCTGTAAACAGGGGCAAATTTTCAGAGTGCTATACCCAGACGGGACGGAACTCGAATCCAAGAACCAGGATTTCAGGAGATGCTTTGAAGAGCAGAGGGCTTTACCTTTTTTTGGTGTGTTTGTGTGTGAATGTGTGGCCGGCCACGGACTGAGAGGATTACATTGATTGTCAACACTGAGAGCTATCAAGGTGCATCAAAAAAGTAAGTAGATATTTGATTTTATTCAAGTACTGCATGACAGTTCAGTTAGCTGGGTATACCTGTGATCTGTAAAAAAGCTGACAATTTTACCAATTGTCAGTCGTGGTATCTGCGAGGTGGAATAGATCCTCAGTGACCGGATGAGGAGATACAGCGGATACCACGCAATAGCCACAGGGCAAAAGTAATCCAGGGCGAAAGTGCAAGCCGGATTTAATCCAGGGCTACCATAGCCGGGTTGGATTCAGGGCTTAAGTGCAAGCCGGATAAAAGCCGTGGTTATCATCACTGATTTGCTAGGCTGGGTAGTAATTCTCGCAAAGCACGCCCGAGTTACAGCAGCATTCAGTGAAGCATACTATTCAGCAAGTCGGCCCCAGCACAGTATCGGTACACTGGGGGGCAGCGGCGGCTGAGCAGTTATATCATAGGAAACAGATCACAGGTGCCCCGGGATAGAATTGTCAGGCAGGATGGGGCAAAATGCAACTAAAGCTCAACTTCTCCGTGCAATGGATGATGAACTTCTCATGCACCGTAAAGACCCCCGCTTGACAGAGAAATGCGAGGTCTGGCATGAGATGTTCAAATTCCCGGGCCATTTGCACCCAAAACAATGCAGGGCATTGATAAAGGCTATAGAGGAGAGAAGTAAAGGGAAATTGACTTTGCAGAATAAATATGGTTTGCAATTGGCGAGAGAATGGCGAGATGAAGCTGACAAGCGTAAGAGGGAACTGTGCTCCTTTTATTTTGGAAAGAAAGCGAGTGATTTAGAGGGTGAATATGGTCACAGCGTGACTATACAGGATGTTGAAAGTGAAAGTGATAGTGACAGTGGAGATGTGCATGGAGCTGGAGCTGAGGCTGGAGCAGCTCAAAGGCTGAGGCAGAGATCCCAATCCCCTCAGCGGGCTCCAGATCATAAGTCAGGATTTCCAGCCCGCACCTCAAGTACAGGAAACATCAGTGAGCCCACTAAGTCCAAACCTGTTAATAGACAAACTGAGGTGACAACGTCTGATAGACAGTTGCGGGGACGAAGAACCTCAGGAACCCGAGGCAGAGCATCCTCAGCCTCGAGCATCAAACAGGAGGTTGATCAGTCAGCTGTGACAACGGGAGATCTGAGTGTAAGTGCAAATAGTGAAGAACAGCCATCTCAGACCCCGCCGAATTATACTAACATTTACCCACCGCTTCCACACCCTCAACTTCCTTCCTATAATCCAGGGGCCATCTTTATGCACCCGATGGCAGCCATGTCACAGCTCCCGGGTTCCGCCCTATTACCTTACCCATCTTCCACCACATTGCGACAGCCAGCAGTGACCATTTCAGTGCCTACTGAAAAGTGCAACCTTGAACCCGCAATGCAAATGCCTATGATAGAGCTCCCAAATGGAGCAGGGCAAACCATACATGTTTACAGACCCTGGACAGAGGACGACATGTTGAATGCAATTAAGACTATACCTAGCCCGAGAGAGGATGTGGTTGAATGTGTTAAACAACTGACTGAGTTGAGGCGGAGTTTTAAGCTGACTGCCACTGAATGTGAAAGAGTTGTGAGAAGAGTCTGTGGTACTGGATGGGTTAATATCGAGGGTAATTGGAGTGCATGGGGGCCTGGACAACTTGCGACTGACCCGCCAGCAGAGTTGGGTTGGGAAAGCACAACCTTAACCACCAGGTGGGATGAATTGATCCAACGAATGATAACATTTTATAAGATCACCCCAGATTTTACCAAGCTTTCTACGATTTCCCAGAAAGCAAACGAAAGTGTGGATGATCTGGTTGCACGGGTCATGGATGCTTTTGAAAAATACAGTGGGTTGCAGAAACCTGCAGTGCTTGATGGCACTACACCATGGGAACAACAACTCAAAGCACAGATTGATAGGGCTTTAAAGGAAGAATTACAGTGGACAATCCATAAACATTTGATTACATGGCGTACGTGCAGTGTGACAGAGTTTTTGGAGTATGCCAGGCATGCAGAGAAAATTCTGATAGAAAAAAAGAAGCGGGGACAGAAGAGACATCCTGCTGCGGCAGCCTCCTATTCCTTGTCCACCTATAAACAGGGCATGGGAGAGGAGGGTGCATGCAGCGGAGATGTCTCGCGTCCCCGTCCCCGTCCACGTAGATTTGTGCGTGACTATGCAGGAAAACGAGAAAGAGGGGAATGTTTCATTTGTGGAAAGCGGGATCACATTGCACGAGACTGCCCAGAGAATACGGCCAATCAAACCAAGCAACAAACCCAGTCTGCATGACTAGGCAGGGAAGAGTTGAGCCGTGACACTATTGTGATTGAGATTGATTATGCTGACACAAAAAAGCCTGAAATCCTCTTGTCTGTATTGAGTGTTAGAATCAAGTTTTTGGTTGACACTGGTGCATGTAGGTCTGTCCTTGGGACTGGTTTAAATATCCCGTGGGAAAGGTTGGGTACAGTTGTAACACGAAATGCTGGTGGTGGGTTTGAAGTGTCCCCAACCACTAAACCGTTGCAGGTTTTAGATGAAAAGTCAGGCAGAGCTGTGTTTTGCAGTTTCATAATTTCTGCAAGGTGCCCAATTAATCTGTGTGGCAGAGACTTGATTGGTGATTTGAAGTTGACTATTGCTCCCGGTCCAGAGTCACTGCAGATCCATCGTGCTCCTATGGCAGAAGCACCTGACGTGCATTGGTACGGTATTATTCTGCCAAATTCACTCCTGAAATGGATGCAGCAGGATGCAGGTCCGGCTGATACATTTCAGGAGGTAGTATGTGTGGCACACGTCACCACACATTACATAGCAAATGGATGCAGGGATTTGGACTATGAGCAAAAGTACCCAATGAGGAGAAAAGTCTGTGTAGAGATTACCGGACTATGGGAGAATGCAGAAGGTTATGTTCTGTATGAGGTTTCAATCCCAGGCTGGGACAGTGTTGAGACAGACGGCATCCTGCAGGATGAGCTGTTTGCTGTCCCGAACTCCGCCCCTCATGCTTCACTGTACAAACCGAAGTGGGGACGTTGGGACACGGCCGGGATTCTGTTGAACAAGTGGAAAGAAGGAAGTGGTGAGGGCATTTACTGCCCACGCCACCTTCAGACCACGGGAATGCTGATACACCTGACTAAACGACCTGAAGAAGCTGACAATGTTGACTTTGCAGATGCGTCCTGACATGAGTTGTCCAGTGTCCCAGACAAGCTGTGGGCACAATCTGACACTGACGTGGGGCTGATAAAAAACTCAGAGGAGGTCATTGTAGTTGCTAAAGGTGCGTACCGGCCTTATAAAAAACAGTATCCACTTAAACCTGACATGGTTGCCGGCATTGAGCCCATCATACTTGGTTTCCTAGAGAAGGGTGTGCTCATACCTTGTGACTCCTCCCCCTGTAACACGCCCATTTTTCCCCTGGCCAAACCTAACTCTACAGAATACCGTCTAGTTCATGACCTTAAAGCGGTAAATGAAGCAATTGTGCCGCGAGCTCCAGTGGTTCCCGATCCCAACACAATTCTAAATGAGATCACCCCAAGCTGTCAAGTTTTCAGCATAGTCGATTTAAAAAATGCTTTTTTTTCTATAAAACTTCATCCTGACAGCAGATTTTGGTTCGCTTTTACGTTTAAAGGTAAAAGATACACGTACTCAAGACTCCCGCAGGGATACTGTGAAAGTCCGGCGATCTTTTCACAAGAGATAAATAGGTCTCTAGAATCTTTTCCTGTCCCTGATGATTGCAGACTCCTCATTTATGTCGATGATTTGTGTATAGGTGCTCCAGATGAGAAGAGGTGTCTGCAACTCACAGTGCAACTGCTCTGTTTCTTAGCAGAACAGGGCCACAAGGCCTCACGTAAAAAACTACAGTTTTGTCAGCCCACAGTTAAATATTTAGGACAACTCATTTCAGGTGCAGGACGTACTATTGAGGATACGCGGGTACGAGCTATCCAAGATATACCAAAACCTGTGACAAAGAAAGACATGATGACGTTCCTCGGGACCCTTAACTACTGCAGGGCCTGGATTATCCATTGCTCAGCACTGGTTAAGCCTTTGTTCAATGCCATCCACACTGACCCAATGGCAATGACTGACAAAGTCACCTGGACAGATGACTTGACTATGGCATTTCAGAGGTGTAAGTCTGCGCTGCAAGATCCCCTGGTTTTAGCCTTCCCTGATTACACGAAGGTTTTTAAACTGTATGTTGATTGCAAAGATAAATGCATGACAGCTGTAATGACACAAACTTGGGGAGACAAAAAGAGGCCGCTAGGTTTTTATTCTAAGCCTTTGGATCAGGTTGCATGTGCTTTGCCGTCTTGTGTACAATCTGTTATTGATGCTGCGATGGCTGTCGACATAACGGCCACCCTGGTCCTCTACCATCCACTAGAGGTTCTTGTTCCCCACGCAGTGCATGCTCTTTTGTTGCAGGATAAAATGACGTTACTTACTCTTGCCCGTCACTTGTATTGCACTGCCACGTTGCTGGGTCAGCCTCACCTTACAGTGAAACGCTGTACCACACTCAACCCAGCAACTTTACTCCCGACCCCCGCTGCAGAGGCTGATGAGCCTCAGCATGATTGTGTCACAGAGTCACAAAAGGTCTTTCTACCTAGAGAAGACCTGAAGTCCGAACCAATACCCGGAAGTACACTCGTCTTTGTCGATGGCTCTGCCTCCAAAGATGCCTTAGGAGTGAACAGAGTGGGATATGCTGTTGTTACCCTGGATACTGTTTTGGAGTCTGGTCCCTTACCAATCTCCTTCTCCGCACAAGCTGCAGAGATTCATGCACTCACTCGAGCCTGTGCGCTGCACGAGGGTGAAGTTCTCACTGTTTACACTGACAGCCAGTATGCGTTCTCTGCTTGTCATACCTACGCTGCACAGTGGAGGAACCGTGGCATGTTAACTGCGGCTGGGAAACCAGTCCGTCATAAAGACTTATTGCAACAGCTCCTTGATAGTGTACTGCTGCCGTCGCAGGTAGCTGTGGTAAAATGCATGGCACACATGCGTGATGACTCTGACGTTACCCGTGGCAACAATCTTGCAGATGCTGAGGCGAAATTGGCGGCGCTGCGCCCTCTTCCAACTTCTGAGCCATCCCATCACATCCCATCCCTTCTGCCCACCACAGCTGCCGCCTCCCCTTCACTCCCTGACACAGATCCCCCTCTGCCATCAGCCCCCTTCCCTCTCATCATTCCATCCTGTGCAGTGATCACCACTGATCTCTTAGTGGAATTCCAGAGCAATGCACCAGCAGCTGAAAAGTCTCAGTGGCAAAGAGCACATGCAACAGTTAATGATAGCGGCCTCCTCTGTGTCAATGATGCCTTATGCCTTCCCAGACTTTTGTACAGATTATTGGCTCTTGTGTTACATGGGGTCACCCATGTCTCAACGGGTGGTATGATGGCTACAGCCACCAAATATTTTTACTGTCCGGGCATAAGCACCTTTTTTAAGAAGTTTGTCTCACAATGCACTGTGTGTGCCCAGCACAACACAGGAAAGGGATTAAAGCCACCTATTGGTAAAACACCTACACCACATTACCCCTTTCATACTATTGCACTGGATTACATTGAACTCACCCCTGCAGAGGGAAAGAAATATGCTCTAGTGGTGCTAGATATATTTTCGGGGTGGGTGGAAGTCTTTCCCACTGCAAAAGCTGATGCACTCACAGTTGCAAAAGCGCTGACAAGAGATATCATTCCGAGATGGGGCATACCAGAAAAAATCATCAGCGACAATGGTAGCCATTTTGTGAATGATATCATTAAACAGTTGACAGTTACTTTGTGCATAAACGTTAGGCACCATTGTAGTTATCACCCACAGTCAGCAGGAGCTGTGGAAAGAACAAATGGTACAATTAAAAACAAACTTACTAAAGCTATGGCGGAAACAGGGAAGAGTTGGATATGGTGTTTACCCTTGGTATTGTTAAGTATGAGAACAGTGACAGTGAAAGGCAAGTTGTCACCATATGAAATTGTGTTTGGCAGGTCCTACAGAATCCCGGCTTTTGATGTAATCTGGGATCCCCTTGAGGAGTGGGAACTTGCAGACTACTTAAGACGCACCTGTAAACAAAGATCTCATGTACCGGGGAACCCTCCAAAAGAGCCGGATGTAAGTGAGGATCTCCTTGTAAATATAGGAGATTGGATCTGGGTCAAAATTATTAAAAGAAAACATTGGAACACCCCACGGTGGGAGGGTCCTTACCAGGTGTTGCTGGCCACACCCACAGCGGTCAGAATAGCCGAAAAAAGTTCGTGGATACATTTAACTCACTGCAAAAGGGCACCCATTCCCGGTTCAGGGACAGAATAGACAGCATCCTGTGACGGGAGGTGTAAGCTCCTGGGCCCTGGAGTGTGAGGAACATTTGCCTGAGCTCCAGTCAAGACAACGTCACAGCGGGTGGAGGGAATATTAGAGATTTTCCTCTATTCAAAGCGGGCACAAGCCCTGAACAGGATAACTGAGGAGCTAGATTAGGGAGAGTTGGGGGCCCGTTTAATTCTCAGAGTTCTTGTCTTTAAAAAAAAAATATGGGGATCTTGGATACAGGATACTTTAACACTCCAAGTGGAAAGGGAGTCATTATTGCTATGCTTTTCATTGGGACATTGTGGATAGTGTTGGAAGCCCTAGAACATTTTCAAACACCTCCTCCAGCCTTTCCACAAACTAATAATGTAACTCACAACCGACCAAGGGTTAAACGGGATGCCATAAATATAGGACTGATGCGAAGAGGACAGGTTGCTGTAACAAGAGAACACCAGAGCTTAGTGTTCTGGTATAATTCTTCACAAATACAAGTGGCGACTTACACCTTTGACTACTGCCAGGTTGTGCAACGTTGTAATTGGCACTGCAGCCTTTATGAAAAAGGACAATTTTTTATTTGCGTGACTGATGACCATTGGGGGTATAAATGTAGTTCTTGGGAAGCAGCTGCCTGGAACACAGGTACTGACTGGGGATATAGACCTGATCCTGCCATGACTCGGGTGGACAAAAATGGGGTGCCCCTTCACTCAAGGATGACCTTAACAACAGCTGGGGGAGCCTGTATGCCCGGAAAACAAATAGATAGTTCCCATCGCCTGACCCTGAATATAGAAAACCCAAGCCCTGGAGATGCAGGAACATATGTGATAGGCATGCATGTCCCAGGGTATACAGGGGGGCCTCTGGGGAAGTTTGCGCTCAGGGACATGTACAAAAACCCTGAGTTTAGAGTCATGGAGCATGAGGATCAGGAACCTTGGGTACAGGCCCTGGCTAACCCTACATTTGAGGAGACCATTGCCATGGAGACAGGATATTCAGATACAAACATGTGGCTTGAATGGATGAGGTACACAGCCAAACAAAACAATATGTCAGATTGTTATGTATGTGCAGGAGCAAGGCCACACCTTGGCACTGTGCCACTTCCCCTTCCAGAAGGGGGTGAGACATGTTTTCTGTCACTCTATAGGAGTAAGGGTCAAACCCCAGCCACAACAGATCAACTCTGTAAAATGTGGATAGACCGATACCCATTGAAGAAAGGTACCCCAGATCAAATAGACCACTCAGCAACTGTGTACAAGGGAAAATATACCTGTTATAACAGTACGAATTCAGGTGGAGTAGATGTGGGTGAATTTCCCCCTGGTTACTGTGCTGTAATGAAACAAGCAGACCCTTTCCTACTATTTCATCAGACACACTCCCTTGGTGATATCTACTGGTTGTGTGGTGATCTTAAATTACGTCCTAGATTGCCACCAGTGTGGAAAGGTCACTGTGCACTGGCCAAACTCATTATGCCCATACATATGTTTAGAGAAAGTGACCAAGATTTTGAAAAAGAAGCCCACAAGATCTTTAAGAGAGAACTTAAAGGTAACCTGGACCCACATGTTTATTTGGATGCAATAGGTGTCCCCAGAGGGGTTCCAGATGAATTTAAGGCCAGAAACCCGGTGTGGGCAGGGTTTGAGTCTATGATTCCACAGATCACCATTAACAAAAACGTGGAGTGGATAAACTACATATATTACAATCAGCAAAGATTTGTGAATTTCACACGTGATGCTCTGCAGGGCAAAGTTAATGAGTTAGGCCCAAACTCCAAAATGACATTTCAGAACAGAATGAGTCTGGACATGATGCTTGCTGAGAAAGGAGGAGTTTGCAAATTTCTGGGACTGGGTGGGGCCTGCTGTACCTACATTCCCAGTGAAACTGGCCCTGATGGACGGGTGACTGAAGCTTTGAGGAAACTGACTGACCTATCAGACGAGTTAAAAAGAAACTCTGGTGTATCAGATTCCTTTACAAAATGGTTCAATGACTGGTTTGGAGACTGGAAGGGTTTCCTAAAAAATGTTGGTACCATGATACTTATTGTGATACTCATGTTCAGTTTTTTTGCTTGTTGTGTCATACCCCTGGCCAGGAAATACTTGGGCAGTTTCATAAAGCAGAAGACTGATGCAGCCATGTTTTCATTCCAACATGAGGAATACAATTACAGTGAGGAGGAGGACAGCTTTATGGGAAAGCACAAATTCCCAAAAACTGACTTCTCAGTTGTGTAGATTGTTTGATAGCGGATAAGATAGTACACTAGAAGCATTAGGCGTCAAATAAATACATATATATATTTTGCAATGCTACAAGGCTACAAAGAAGGCAACTGCTAGCTTCCATTACTTAAGAAGTGTTTCAAGTCTATGTAGTTGAACCCCTTGCCACCTTATACGTATATATGTGCAACAGGGGGGTATGTTAATGTCATAGCTGTATGTTAATCCAAGTTTCATAGATATGCACTTAATAGATATAAGGTGACACTAATGTTTCATAAGGCCAATGTAACACAGATGAACAGAGTTACCCTTTAACATTAGACTCAGAATCTTTTATTGCTGACATGCTTTAACCAAGAGCTAGTATTGTGTGTGAACCTTTTATCTTTCAGGAATGTGTAACAAACATGCTGCGCCTGGCACTGCAAAACTCCCATCGTAGGATGCTTCAATTCCCACAAGCTAAAATCTTGAAAGTATCCTTGAGAGAATGGACTCCGTGATGAAAACAATACCAGGTGTTATGCTATGGGAAATCTCCTCCCCTTCTGTGCAAAGAAGAAAAAACTCTTAGAGACATGCATTTATTATTGGACACGTAAAACTACATCATGCCTACGTACTTTGGGGTATAAGAGCCAATGCACGGCGGAAGTGAAGGCAGAAACCTTAACTGCCTGAGTCCTTTTACTAGGCTTACTTGGTTTCCCGCATGTATACATGTGATATTTTTGAATAAAGCCATATCTTGTTTTTCTTTTCATCTCCTGACGTATTTTTGAAATCTTGGTGTATTGATAAGTAAGTGACTTTCACAATGTCCTGGCACCCTATTCTTTGCCTTCTATAAACCTACTAACACCCACCAAACTGCACCACAAGTCCAGCTGTCACTTCTCCATTAGCCCCCAACTGAAGTGGAATGCCGAGACACGGGTGCGTAACTTCTCATAAATGATTAAGTAAACACACTTGCTCGGCACTCTGCATAGGTAAGGCAAGAGGAATGTACTTGGGGAGGGGAGTGAGCCACCTTTGCATCATCAGACGCCTGTAGGCATGTGCCTACAGTGCCTTATGGTAAATCCGGCTCTGGATGTGCAACATATGTAGCTCCATTTCTACAATAACGAAGGAAGAGAGTGACAATGGAGTTGGGAAGAGAGCCAAGAGCTGTACATAGTGACACTGTGGTCTGCTCAGAAACAGATGACTACAGCAAGGTATTTGGCACCATTAATGGGTCAGTTGTGTCCAATAAGTTGTGACTTTATTAGGGTTGTCTGGTTCTTGGAGGAACCAATAATTACACTCATTTTTAAAAGATTTATGACAACTGGCTCTTCCTATTGCTCTAATCTATCTAGTTTGCATAGGTAAGGTGGGTAGTTCAGGTTTATAATCATTTGGCTCTCAGGGCTGGGACCCACTAGAAATAGAAAAATCGTTATTAAAATGTTTGCATTTTTCTAGGGATTTTAGCACTAAATAAAAAGTGATTTCGGGGACGATTTCAGTTTGCAATTTTGGACCCTGCATTTCCTGAATGAAATAGCTCGGAAAATGCTGCAGGCAACGCTATAGTCATTCCGGCAAATCACTCCTTTGGAATGACTGCCATAGGCTTATATTATCCTAGGGGCTTTGGGAATTTCCAGCAATTCCTCAAAAGTAAAATGCACAGCTGTAAAACGCTGTAGTTGGCCCTGGCCCTTAGTTTGACCTTAATATGTCATTTTTGAGATTCTCCCTATAAACTATTATATATCTCTCAGAGTTTCCTCTATGTTGCTATACATCAACAATGGCATTTAGCACATATATTATGTATATATATATATATATATATATATATATATATATATATATATATATATATATATATATATATATATATATATATACAGTGGAGGAAGTAATTATTTGACCCCTCACTGATTTTGTAAGTTTGTCCAATGACAAAGAAATGAAAAGTCTCAGAACAGTATCATTTCAATGGTAGGTTTATTTTAACAGTGGCAGATAGCACATCAAAAGGAAAATCGAAAAAATAACCTTAAATAAAAGATAGCAACTGATTTGCATTACATTGAGTGAAATACGTTTTTGAACCCTCTAACAATAAAAGACTTAATACTTAGTGGAAAAACCCTTGTTTGCAAGCACAGAGGTCAAACGTTTCTTATAATTGATGACCAAGTTTGCACACATTTTAGGAGGAATGTTGGTCCACTCCTCTTTGCAGATCATCTCTAAATCCCTAAGGTTTCGAGGCTGTCTCTGTGCAACTCTGAGCTGGAGCTCCCTCCATAGGTTTTCTATTGGATTAAGGTCCGGAGACTGACTAGGCCACTCCATGACCTTAATGTGCTTCTTCTTGAACCACTCCTTTGTTGCCTTTGCTGTATGTTTTGGGTCATTGTCGTGCTGGAACACCCATCCACGACACATTTTCAGTTTCCTGGCAGAGGGAAGAAGGTTGTCGTTCAGGATTTCATGATACATGGCTCCGTCCATTTTCCCGTTAATGCAATTAAGTTGTCCTGTGCCCTTAGCAGAAAAACACCCACAAAGCAAAATGTTTCCACCCCCATGCTTGACGGTGGGGACGGTGTTTTGGGGGTCATAGGCAGCATTTTTCTTCCTCCAAACACAGCGAGTTGAGTTAATGCCAAAGAGCTCTATTTTGGTCTCATCAGACCAAAGCACCTTCTCCCAGTCACTCAAAGAATCATTCAGGTGTTCATTGGCAAACTTCAGACGGGCCTGCACATGTGCCTTCTTGAGCAGGGGGACCTTGCGAGCCCTGCAGGATTTTAATCCATTGCGGTGTAATGTGTTTCCAATGGTTTTCTTGGTGACTGTGGTCCCTGCTAATTTGAGGTCATTCACTAACTCCTCCCGTGTAGTTCTAGGATGCTTTTTCACCTTTCTCAGAACCATTGACACCCCACGAGGTGAGATCTTGCGTGGAGCCCCAGAGCGAGGTCGATTGATGGTCATTTTGTGCTACTTCCATTTTTGAACAATCGCACTAACAGTTGTCACCTTCTCTCCCAGCTTCTTGCTAATGGTTTTGTAGCCCATTCCAGCCTTGTGCAGGTCTACAATTTTGTCTCTGACATCCTTGGACAGCTCTTTGGTCTTTCCCATGTTGGAGAGTTTGGAGTCTGCTTGATTGATTGATTCTGTGCACAGGTGTCTTTTATACAGGTGACTAGTTAAGACAGGTGTCCTTAATGAGGGTGACTAATTGAGTAGAAGTGTCTAACCACTCTGTGGGAGCCAGAACTCTTAAAGAGACTCCGTAACAAAAATTGCATCCTGTTTTTTATCATCCTACAAGTTCAAAAAGCTATTCTAATGTGTTCTGGCTTACTGCAGCACTTTATACTATCACTGTCTCTGTAATAAATCAATGTATCTTTCCCCTGTCAGACTTGTCAGCCTGTGTCTGGAAGGCTGCCAAGTTCTTCAGTGTTGTGGTTCTGCTATGAACTCCCCCTTCCAGGCCCCTCTATGCACACTGCCTGTGTGTTATTTAGGATTAGAGCAGCCTCTCTCTTCTCTCTTATCTTTTACAAGCTGGATAAATCGTCCTCTGAGCTGGCTGGGCTTTCACATACTGAAGAATTACAGACAAGGGCAAAGCTGTTTGCAGGAAGAAACAAGCAGCCTGAAACTTCAGTGCATGAGAACAGGGGGAAAGAAACACACAAATGATCTCTTGAGATTCAAAAGGAAGGCTGTATACAGCCTGCTTGTGTATGGATGTATTTTCTATGTGTGGACATACTGTACATCAACCTACTTCCTGTTTTGGTGGCCATTTTGTTTGTTTATAAACAAACTTTTTAAAACTGTTTTTAACCACTTTTAATGCGGCGAGGAGCGGCGAAATTGTGACAGAGGGTAATAGGAGATGTCCCCTAACGCACTGGTATTTTTTCTTTTGTGCGATTTTAACAATACAGATTCTCTTTAATGATTGGTAGGGGTTCAAAAACTTATTTCACTCAATGAAATGCAAATCAGTTGCTATCTTTTATTTAAGGTTATTTTTTCGATTTTCCTTTTGATGTGCTATCTGCCACTGTTAAAATAAATTTTAAAATACAATTTTTTTTCCTATTTAAGTTGATGTGACAATGAGGTGAGCTATCCTTACCATTTTAAACTGTTTTTACATTTTTGGGGGTTTTCTTTTGAAGTGCCTCCTCCATTACATTGTTATACTTTTTTGCTTTCCATTTTTGTTTGGCTCACCTTTTACTAAAATACCTCTAAAGGTGGCCACACACCATACAATTTTTTTTCAAAAATATGAGCAATGTACCACACACCTATGTTCAATTTCTTCCCCAATTATGATAAAAATGATTGGAAACTCTGACAAAATTGCTTGGGTGTGTATATTAATAAATTGACAATCCAACACACACCATACAATCTTTAGAAAGATTGAAGAAAAATATCTGGCATTCCAGATCGAATAAAATCGAAGAAAACGGGAAATCCGATCGGATTTTTCAGTCGAATTAAAAAAAAGCTTTCGATTTTTTCGGGAGATCCGATCGTTTTTATCGAATTACCGTAAAATCGGATCATTTTATTGTATTGTGTGGCCACACACCATACAATTTTTTTTAAATATCTATTCAATTTAAGAATTACAATAAATTTTTCTGACGGATTGTAACATTTCAAAAATATGACCAATGTACCACACACCTATGTTCAATTTTTTTCCTCAATTATGATAACAACGACTGGAAACTCAGAGAAAATGCTAGGGTGTGTATATTAATAAATTAACAATCCAACACACACCATACAATCTTTAGTAGAGATTGAAAAGAAATATCTGGCATTCCGGATCAATTGAAATCGAAAAAAACGGGAAATCCAATGAGATTTTTCAGTCGAATGGAAAAAAGGTTTTGATTTTTTTCGAGAGATACGATCATTTTTATCAAATTACTGTAAAATCGGATCATTTTGTTGTATGGTGTGTGGCCACCTTAAAGCACACGATACAATAAAATGATCCGATTTTACAGGAATTCGATAAAAACGATCGTATCTTTCAAAAAAATCGAAAGCTTTTTTTTCATTCGACTGAAAAATCCGATCGGATTTCCCGTTTTTTTTTCGATTTAAATCGATCCGGAATGCCAGATATTTCTCTTCAATTTCTACTAAAGATTGTATGGTGTGTTTTGGATTGTTAATTTATTAATATACACCCCCTAGCAATTTTCTCTGAGTTTCCAATCATTTTTTATCATAATTGAGGAAAACATTGAACATAGGTGTGCGGTACATTGGTCATATTTTTGGAATGTTACAATCAGTCAGAAAAATTGATTGCAATTCTTAAATTGAACAGATATTTAAAAAATTGTATGGTGTGTGGCCACCTTTACACTAATCAAAATGGAAAAAAAATGGGGAATGGCTTTATTGCTTTACTTTCCCTGTGCCTCATAACTGTAAGGAGATGTTGCTGCATTTAGAACTTACAACAAATCCAGGCTCTGCCTATAGCTTGTCATTTTATTGTGTACATAATATATAATTTTTAAGTCTACAGCAGTCCTTTATTATTTATTACTATATTTACTAATGAGCCTTTCAGGCTCCAGTTTGATGCTGACAATCCTCCTTTGAAAAAGTAAAAGCAGCTCCTTCCTGTCCATGCATTATGAGTGGGATTATTTACTTATGTATCTATTTATTTATTTTTTAGTGGAAACCGCTAATTTTTCAGAAGCATTTTGTGAACAGCTATTAAAAAAAAAAAAAAAAAAAAGGTTTTTTTTGTGCCCACGTAAAAATAGATTACACCATCTAAAAGATTAAAAATGGATTTGTACACATATTTCCCTGGGTAATCTAAGGTTTAGCAGCATTTGATCAATCTGCTTCTTTTTCCTCTTATTACTATTGATGGGCTGGCAAATTTTGTCTCACTTGTGAATTATGTTATACATCAGTGCTAGGCATTCCGCTCATTGTACGCTCTGACCTTTTGTGTTTTATAATCAAATGGATTGAACCTGTATTCTGTGTAATATTACATCGAAGGAGCTGTGAGGGGTTTTTTTTGTGCAGATGGGACTTACCTGCTACTCAGGCTTATAGGAAAGCATCTGGAAAATATCCCCTGCCTTTATGAGCCATTGCCTTTTTTAGTTCTGTAAATTACTGGGAAATCTCAAGCCATTTGACCGAGTTGCTTCCTTCTGCAAATGAGTCCAGTCCAAAGGTTGGTCATCGTATTAAGGGACCAAACCGATGCAAAATTAAATTCATGTATTCACCAGTCGTAGAGCAACTCCAGGAGGCAAGCGAATCAATCAGGCAGCAGCTAATACTCTTCAGAGAACGCTGAAGCTGTGCTATTGACAGAAGCACTTTCGGTTTATTTTACTCTGGATTGTATAATATGCAGCACAGCAGGCTGAGGAAGTTCTCATCTTGTTTCTGGGTGGGATTGCTGTTCCCTGTCACCATCATATAATTCTGTGCTGTGTTACATCCTCATTACTAAGTCACATGTTGGGTAAGCATTTGTAATGATAAGCCACCCCCACCTCCACTCCAAACAGAAAAAAACAAAACAAAAATGAAACAGTAGTTCCTAGTAAAAGATTGGCTTTTAGGAGTAATTTACTGTGGTGTAGTAGATAATACTATTGACTTGCAGTGCGGGGCCCAGATTCAAATCCAAGCCAGGGCACTATCTGCACAGAGTCTGTATGTTCTCCCTGTGTCTGCGTGGGTTTCCTTCCCCATTCCAAAAACATACAGATGTGTTAATTGGTTTCCCCCTAAACCTTGCTACCTAATCTATTCCTAACCTCCTCTCTAGAACTATTAACAATGTCCTACCCTACTCCCAAGGATCAGTGATGCTCATCCGGATTCCCGATTCCGGATATCCAAACTACCCAGATAATCCGAACTTTTTCTACTATACGAACTTTGAATAGCAATTCAGATATTTTTTTAAAATCCGAATAGCACTATCCAACAAACTCGGATTTCACATCTGAAATCCGAAATCCGGGCGGATAGTTAGTTCAGATATCCGAGCAGAAGCCAAAATCACCTTCAATGGCAAAAATCCATTTTGAAGGCAGTCTGGCCGAGAGAGAGAGAGAGAGAGAGAGAGAGAGAGAGAGAGAGAGAGAGAGAGGGAGAGATAGAGAGAGAGAGAGAGGGAGAGGGAGGGAGAGGGAGAGAGAGATAGATAGATAGATAGATAGATAGATAGATAGATAGATAGATAGATAGATAGATAGATAGATAGATAGATAGAGATAGAGAGAAAGAGGGAGATAGAGAGAGAGAGAGAGAGAGAGGGAGAGATAGAGAGAGAGGGAGAGATAGAGAGAGAGGGAGAGATAGAGAGAGAGGGAGAGAGAGATAGATAGATAGATAGATAGATAGATAGATAGATAGATAGATAGAGATAGAGAGAAAGAGGGAGATAGAGAGAGAGAGAGGGAGAGAGAGAGAGGGAGAGACAGAGAGAGAGGGAGAGATAGAGAGAGAGAGAGAGGGAGAGGGAGAGAGAGAGAGAAAGAGAGGGAGATAGAGAGAGAGAGGGAGAGAGAGAGGGGGAGGGAGATATAGAGAGAGAGAGAGAGAGGGAGAGGGAGAGAGAGAGAGAAAGAGAGGGAGATAGAGAGAGAGAGAGAGAGAGGGGGGGGGGAGGGAGATATAGAGAGAGATAGAGAGATATAGAGAGAGAAAGATAGAGAGAGAGAGAGAGAGAGAGAGAGAGAGAAAGAGAGGGAGAGAGGGAGATAGAGAGAGAGAGAGAGAGAGAGAGAGGGAGGGAGAGATAGAGAGAGAGAGAGAGATAGAGAGAGGGAGATAGAGAGAGAGTGAGAGAGAGACCTCCGAAAGGAATTCTGACCATTTGAAGAGACTTTTGGAAGCATTTAAAGTGAACCTTAAGTGAGTAAAAAAAAATGAGTTTAAGTCACCTGGGGCTTCCCTCAGCCTCCTGCAGCTGATCGGTGCCCTCGCAGCTCTGCTCCGATGCTCCTGGACCCGCCGGCAACTACTTCCAGTTTCGCCGTCACCGGCCGACAGGCATGGGAACGCGAGAGATTGTTCGCGTTCCCAGCCACAATAGCACCCCCTAGGCTACTATTGTGGGTAGAAGGCCGCAATAGTAGTATAGGGGGTGCTATTGTGGCTGGGAACGCAAACAATCACTCGCGTTCCCATGCCTGTCGGCCGGTGACGGCGAAACCGGAAGTTGTCGCCGGCGGGTCCAGGAGCATCGGAGCGGAGCTGCGAGGGCACCGATCAGCTGCAGGGGGCTGAGGGAAGCCCCAGGTGAGTTAAACTCATTTTTTTTTACTCACTTAAGATTTTCAGGTCACTTCCGGTTTTCTATCCGGATAGCTGAATCCGGCCGGATATTGAGTTCGGATATCCGAGTTTACTCAGATAACAAAAAGTTTGGATTCAGATATCTGATTCGGATCTGGATATCTGGGTATACGGATCTGGATAAATTCGGATTTTGAAAAGGGGTATCCAAGCACCCCTGCCAAGGATATCTTTTTTTTTTTTTTTTTTACACTAATACAAGCCAACAATTTGATTGCAGTACAGTATATGGAGCATGGCTATACATTAGCAGAGCCGTTCTGCAAATATGCAGAGCCCCAGGACACCCACTGCATATTGCATTTAGAGTGTGTGTACATGAACCTGAAGCCAATATTCTTAGATACTTAAAGAGAACCAGAGACGTAGCACCCTCATGTATTTTACTACATTTATCAGTAGGAACATGACAGTAAACACCTACCCTGCTTTTTGTTTCATCCTTCTCTGCTCAATTTGCCTGTTATTAGCTCTGATAAGAATCTCCGACTGAGCATTCAGTCTAGGAGTGACCTGGAATCATTATAGCTGAGTCAGTCTTCTGTGAAGTATTTGCAAGCCCATCCCCTCCTGGCTCAGCTTTCCTGCTTTGCATACTCAGAGCTCTGATGACATGGGAGGGGCTTCTCTGCTGAGAAAGAAGCTCCTAAACAACAGACAAGTGTAGCTGTGTGATCTGTGTGCACTGTGCAGCCAGTCAACATTATTATCTACTGTATGTAGTTTCATTTCTATGAGAGACACTTCCTACAGGCAGCCACACAGCATACCAGAATAATACAGTTGAAAGCACACAGATGAAAGGTTGCGGCAGCAGCCCCTAGAAGGGGTATGAGCCAGCGGCCATATTGGATTTTTCCTAAAGCAATAATGGATAAAAAACATTCAAAAAGGCACACCGGAGAGGCAAAATTATCAGGTAGAGCATTTATTCTTTACAAGCTATTGATTGATATGTTTATTTTTTGTGAAACATTCATCTCTGGTTCTCTTTAAATATAATGAAAACAAAAATAATGAGGGTTTTAAGGATTCACATTAAAAAAAAAAACAGTTATAAAACATAGCTTTTATTCCAATATGCAGTATGAAAATAAAATGTGATGCAGCACAACATACAAGTTCAGGTGGACTCCTCCAATTAAGCTGCAGAAACATCTCAAGGACGATCAGAGGAAACAGGAGACACCTGAGCTCAGTTTTGAGCTTCTTGACCAGAGCCGGTTTTCTCATGAAGCAAGGTGAAACATTTGCATCAGGCGCATAGATTTCCGGGGCAGCATTTCTGTATTGTGTGTACTTACCTGAGGAGGAATGGAGTGGCTGAGGGTGAGCAGTTTGTTTGTCACAGACTCACAGCCAGCCAGTGTGCTATTGTGAGTTGAGCTGCAGTAGGTCATGTGAGAACATTAAAGGGGCACTACGGCGAAAATTTTTAAAAATTAAAATATGTGCAAACATAGACAAATAAGAAGTATATTTTTTCCAGAGTAAAATGAGCCATAAATCACTTTTCTCCTATGTTGCTGTCACTTACAGTAGGTAGTAGAAATCTGACAGAAGGTTTTGGACTAGTCCATCTCTTCATAGGGGATTCTCAGCAAGGTTTTTATTCTGTATAAAGATATTTCCTAAAAAGGATTTAAACAATGATGCTGACTAGCCTCCGTGCTCTACACAGTTTTTTGGCAGCTGGACAGAGCAACGGCCATTCACTAAGTGCTTTTGAAAATAAATAAATCCCTGAGAATCCCCTATGAAGAGATGGTCTGGTCCAAAACCTGTCACTTCTGTCAGATTTCTACTACCTACTGTAAGTGACAGCAACATAGGAGAAAAGTGATTTATGGCTCATTTTACTCCGTAAAAAACGTACTTCTTATTTGTCTATGTTTGCACATATATAAAATTTTACAATTTTCCACCATAGTGCCCCTTTAAATGAAACAGAGTAAATTGTCGGGTGCTTTGTGATCATTGAAAATCGGGGAGTGAGGGCGGATCCTCACAAGTTTGTCTCAGGCAGCAAAAAGTCTAGAACCAGCCCTGTTCTTGACAAAGGCCGTAAATACTTATGCACAGATGCTTTCTCATTATTTTTCATATATTTGCCAAATCCATACATTAACTTTTTTCACATTGTCATTATGGGGTGTTTGTGTGTATAATTCTGAGTAAAAAAAAAATGAATTTAATCAATTTTGGAATAATGCTGTAACATAACAAAATGTGGAAAACTTGATGCGCTGTGATTACTTTCTTGATGCACTGCATATCAACCCACATTTCCCACAGCACTAGGACATCACATTTGTTGTTCATCCAGTATGTGATTAAACCCTAGCTTTCTCACCCCTCTGCTGCTGCACCTAGAGGCTCATGCCTTCTCTGGCCCTGCTTTTTCACAGGCCAGTCTGGAATTGTCAGAATAGGTACAGAGCTGCAGCTACGTACAGTTTTAACTCAAATGTTTGTATTAGAGAGTGTGTTGGCAAAAGTAGTGCTTATAATGGGCAATATGTGTCTTGCGGGGGGGGAGGGATTCAGTAGTAGCTGCCAATTTCATTCACAGGCAATCAAAGATCGGGATTTGGGCGGATGTTGCGGTGGCTGGGTAATCACCCTCTACTGCAGCAAGAGTATATCAGGGCCATAGAGGTAGCGCTAACAATTATTGTCCCAGGTGTGCAGGCATGACAGGGGTAGAGTAAGGAATGAGGACAGGGTCTTTCTATACTTAGTGTTCCCTAACTGGATTATTCTGGTGGTGGGGAGCATCTCCGCTCATGTGGGCGGGACTCTACCCTGCATAGAGCATACTCTGGATCACTGAAAAAGCGAGTTTGTCACTCAACCTGCACCCGAAGCTTAGCCGGGCAAAGCTTCTCTTAGGCGCTTCTTTGCAGTAGTAAATTTGGCACACTGCAAATCCAGAAAAAATCCGGGTAGAAAGAGAGGAGAGTGTTTTGGTTCCTCACATGGCCCTTGGTCCGGTCAGCATGGAAGGGGCAGTATGTGAGGTTTCCGAATTTACCAACTAATATTTTGGGTTTAAATGGGTTTTATTTTAATTGTTTCAAATATTGTAAGTTATGTGACATGAATGAGGAAGAAGGATTGGCTAGTTTAATCAAAAGTGAACCTAAATGAGAGCTTTAATAGAAATTATAGTATTGTTATTATACATGGAATCTTCTGTAGGGATTCTCAGAAAATGCTTGACAATTCTTGTGAGTGACTGTCCTTTAGCATTACATGCAATCTGTTACCTCTACTGCAGACTAAAGTCAACTATTTACTTATTTATTCTGTGTAGCTTTGCAGTTGTAACTTGTTAGTCTTCTTAAATATAATATAAAAAAATGTATTATGTAAAGCACACAGAGAACACCAACATACAGTACAGAGGAAACATACAAACTCCATGCATATAGTGTCCTGAGTGGGACTGGAACCTAGGACTCTAATGCTACAGTGAGAGTGCCAGTGATGAGCTCACATTTCAATTCAAGTCAATTTCACAATGCATTGTACATTGTACTTCGCCTGATGTAATATTTTCACAAAAACATGATAGATTTTGGCAAACATTAAAATGTAAAAATGTGTTTTCCTGCCCATTGACCCTAATACATATTCTCATCTTTTTCAAAAATGTGTTCTCTCAAGCTTCTGTTTTTCGTGAATATTTTCATCTGAGCAAAAATGTAATTTTTCGGTGTGACCATTCATCCACTTCTATAAATAGAATGATCTGCATTGAGTGGAGTGATGTAATGGAGTGATGTAACTCCCAAAGTGTGTGAGCCCATAGGTAAGTTTGAGAGTGTCAGAAAGGTGGCTGCCATTGAAGCTGGAGGCTTCACCCCTGCCATTAGTAGCTGCAGTTTGTATAGCTGGCTATCCCAGTGCCAGCTATTTTATCAGACACCTCAGGGGGCCCAAATTGGCACTTATAGTTGCTAATCACAGCTTTTAACATAGGAGCCTATAGCGGCACCCAAAGTACTTTAGCCTCAGGCACCAGCTATTTGTAGCTGTGGCTTATTTAGGTTTGGTTAGGTATTGTGGTGGAAGGAGGGGGGGCAGTTAGGGTTAAGCATAGGTTGGGGGGTTTGTTATGGTTAGGCGTAGGTGGGAATGCTGGTCAGGAATAGGTTGGGACATCACTAGGTATAGGCATCAGCTGGGGTGATTTTTAGGGCTAGGCAGTGGTTGGGGGAGTTGGTTAGGGTTAGGCATAGTTAGAGGAAGGGTTAAAGTGAGAATGGGGTCAGGTTAGAAAATAGTAAGATATCAATAAAAATTACAGATATTTTACTATTGTTATTACATACAGCCAAGTAGCAGAACATCAGGATTTTATCGATATTCTACTAGAAGCTATTTCCCGGTGCCCAAATTACCACAGCACCCTTTTTACATGTATGCAGGTGGCATACCTTTCTTGGGTGAAGGTTGGTAATAAAAGAAAAGGGCAACAGGAAGGTGCATTGTATAGTTTAAAATCTGTCCTGAAAAATCTTACTTTTTCTGTGTTCAGAAGACCAAACAATGTAACTGATTGTTGAAATCTGGACGAAAAAGTCAGAAACCTGACAGACACTTGTAGAAATAAGAAAAACTTGAGAAAAAGGCCATATAAAAAGGCAAGGACATGTAAATGTCTCTGCGTGAATTCTTTGCAAAGCTCCACTTGCTCGACTTCCATTTTGTCAAAGAACATCGAAAAACAAAACCTAGTGTTTGATAGTAACGGGAAGAAAGAAACAGAAAAATGTACATGAGCGGCCTTCTCGTCTTTCAAAGAAGAAGATGAAGAAAAGAGAAATTAATTGCGGTCACCGTACCACAAAGAGAAGAGAGAATATTTCAATTTTACAGACTACTCAAAGAAAGGACGCTGGTTTCAAATACTGAAAAAGGCGATCTAGAGGAGGATTGACAGTCTCTCTTTGTCGAGCGCCGCAGCCGGTTGCAATCCCTTTGCTTTCTGCTTATTCTTATGGGCAGCATAAATCCAGGCTGGCTTGCTATTCATCTTCCCTGGAGTTAGCGCTTACACAAAGGAAATGCCGCATATCATAGTGGAGTTAAGGGATTCGACTTGTCTTGAGCACTGATTGATCAGGGAGCTTTGAAGACAATAAATTTTATCCTCTTCTCTTTCCTTTTCCTGCAAAATAGCACATTAAAACTACAGCTGTATATCTGCTGTCCATTTCTGTCCTCCCAAGTTATACAAATTTGTCACAATTACTAACTGGTTAGTAGACTTTGGACCTAATATATCAAGCTCAGGGATGGAGAACTGCAGTTTTTAGCTTATTGCAGCAGAAATCGCCAAAGGAAGAAACGTTAAGAGGTCCCCACATATACATCCTCCCCCAGCAGGAATGAGTATAGGGGTCAGAAGTATCTCTAACCCATTCCTAAAGAGTTAAAACTATTTAAATATAGAGACATAGAAATATCTACACACATTTAACCTAGGGTCCATGCAATATTTTCAGTTCGTCTAGTTTGATATTTAAACCCCTGCCGCAAGTCTGCCTCAGTTGTAACCAAAATAACGGAGGTATTTCAGGGACTCAGTTACCAGGCTCCCTAACACCAGTCAGCAGAGATGGATTACGATGTAATGGGGCCCTAGGCAAGGTAGCAGAGTTGCCACCAACTTGTGGTCCTTTTGGTAAGCTGAAGTAGAGAGAGGTTGTAGAAGGTGGAAGATGGGTCCCCTCACACCCACTAGGCCCCAAGCACTTGCCTAGATTGCCTGGCAGATGATCCTGCTCTGCCAGTCAGAGGTGAGATTTTGTTTCCACTTTACTGAAGTTTCTAATCCCCATCCTACTTTCAACAACGGCAATGACTGCATGGAATTTCACAGAAACATCAATAAAGGTACACAGTATCTGGGAGTATGTCGGTGCCAAGCCTCGACCAGATTGCTCCCACGGTCTCGGACCAAACCAAATGTAAAGAAGAGGTGGCACACCACTGGCTGCAAAAGATGCTTGTATTGCAAAACAGAAACACTAGAAACTCTAAATGTTACAGGTCCTTCATGAGGTGCATAAGATCTGTAACATGTAGTGTTTCTGTTTCGCAATACAAGCATCTATTGCAGCCAGTGGTGTGCCACCTGTACTTTTAGCAACTCTCTAAAACCAGCTCCCTCCATGTTTTCTTTACTCGGACATAGCTGGACCTTCTTTTAGATGCTCTCTGTAGCCAGCTTTCTCTGTATAGTCCAAAAAAACTCTGCCAGTATTAAACCCCTTATGATTCTTTACAGATTTTAGGGTCAATTTTGTTGCTTGCTTTTAGATCCTAAAACCTGGAAAAAATCATGTTGCTAGAGAGTTCTGCTACAGCCCAGCACTCACTCACCTCCCAGGGGTCCAGCATTGCAATTTTCCCTCCCTCCTCCGGGTGGCGTTGTAACCCTATAGTGAGATTGCCAGCTGTCTTCATGACGACAGACGACAATCTCACCAGGGGGAAGTAGAGCCTCGGAGGAGGAGAGGAAGAAGAATATCTGCCGACGTCGGGATCCCCCGGGAGGTGAGTTAAAACATCCGTTCTCTCCTAGGAGAAAAAATTTCATCTTCGATTTATAATAACTTTTTAGCATTTTGCATTGGAAAAGTACCAAAAAGTGGGGGGAAAAAGCTCTTTCAAAATTATTTTGAGTATTTGTTTGCTTGCTGGTGGTTTGAAAGGAATTTTATTGACAAGTTTGAAAATTTCACCTAGGAGAAAACTCAGATGAAAAAGTGAATTGCATATGGGCCCAGCTGTGTGCATAGCTCTGCATAGACCTCCCAGCGGCTACTATGAGTTCATCTCTGGGTTAATGCTCTTGCCTTGTGTTTTTCACCCCGAGCTGAACTCGTGAGTCATGATTACCGCTAAGGAGGTTAAACCATTCAGAGATCAGACACCAGAATATTACACACTAGTTGGTGCCTCACTTGTTGCCTGCTGTGATGAGCACAGACACTTGCTAGCATGTGTACTAATGTTTTTGTGTAGCACAACTGGTGGCAGAGAGGACGTAAATATTATGTAGTCAGGACACAAGTGGTTTATTAAACTTGAAAGAAGCCAGGGCAACAACACGCAGCTTGAGGTAAATGTTACCCAGAATTCTCATCTGTTGTGTCACTTGCTCAACGATCTGGACACAGCAGTGCCAGTAAGTAATATTTATTGCATCCCCTTTCCTTGCCTACATCCTTTTCTATTGGAATTATACATTTATCACACATGAAGAAGGGATGTAGGCTGGTTCTGATGCTGCTTGCATTGAGTAATCAGTCCTAACAAAGAAGAAGCTTAGAGTTATTGTTTGCAGCGATTGCACTGGAACATATGAAGATCTTTAGTTCTCACAAGTGAAAACAGTGAGTAATAAGTGTTTTTTTTTCTCCTTTATGGAAACTACACTATGGCCTTGATTCACTAACCAGCGCTAAGCTGGTTAGTGTGTTTTAAGACCTAACGGGCGCAAACCACGGAGTTAAGTCGTTTGCGCCCACACATCACAAACAGCCCAGTGCAGTGTGCGCAGCCGGTAATAGTGCACGGTGCGATGATAACGTCGCACCCGCTGCCCTATAAACCTCTCACCCGGTGTGACGAAAATGGCGCAGCGGGAGCCCCGAAGCGGTGCATTGATGTGCTGTTTCGGGGGCACCCGATGCGCCATTTTTGACGCACCGGGTGCAACATTTATAGGGCAGCGGGTGCGACGTTATCTTTGCATGTGATGTAGCTTTGCGCGGCAATTAGTGCCCACAATGCTACATTTCGGGCACTAAGTGGCTTTTTACTCTGGTGCTAGTACTTAACGCCGGTTAGTGAATCAAGCCCAATATATGTTAAGTTTAGGTGAAAGGTTAAGACTGATCATATGGCGGGCAATGATAACCAAGGGTTGGAGAGTGGGTGGGGTTAACACTGGGCTAGGGGTCCAAAATATGGTTAAGAAGAGTGGCATAATTTAAGGACAGTGGAAATCTCCAAATATTGCTTATAAAAATATTATCATCACAAATCTTAGCACCCCAGTTACTGGAAACCAACTACCATTACTCATGCAAGCCTCAGCCAGAAGGGCATTTTATTAGTTAACAGTGAAGGTGACAGTTAAACATATCTACAATCGGTTACATTGTGTATAGACCACCTCCTTTCTCCAAACACCCTAGGCAGTTGGAAAGAATGAAATATACAGGACAGCAACATTGGTTTATCACTACAAGACAAATTCTAAGTCTGGCTGTTAGGAATTATGTCCTACTATTTTCTGTCTGCTGGTGGCAGTATTGACTGTCCTGTACTTCCACTGTACACCAGAAGGTAGCTTTATTCTATCTAGAGCAGTCCTTGTGTTTTTCCTAGCCTGTCTGAGGATGATGAACTGTGCTGGTTCTCTGGTCTCATCATGCAACAGGTGTGGGCTCTCTAGCAGTGGCTGCTGTCAGGCTTGTCTGGTCAATAACCACAGGTCAGACAGTATGCTCACATGACTGACCCAGAGCCAGCCCGTAACACCTGTGCAAACTCCTGCCTAACACAATTCTACAATACACCCTGCAGGTAGATACAGCATATAGATTGACAGATAGCTAATCACCAGACAACCTGATAATTCTTGGCAATGCAATACTGGACATAGTAGATATAAATATACAATATAGTCACCTGAGGCCTAGTGGATGATGAGTGAGCCAAGTGGCAGAAGTGCCAGGGGTTCCTGGTGACAGTGAAGGAGTCCAGATAGGCACTTTCCAGAGATAGTGTAGTCAAGGCAGGCTGAAGTCAGTCCAGGCAGAGTTCATGCAAATCCGTATCCAACTAAAAGTCAATCCAGGCGGCAAGACAAGCGTAGTCCAGGTACAAGGCAAGATTGGCATTAGGAATCAATCAGAGGTTAAGCGTGGTCAGTATACAAGGCAATAGTCAGCAACAGGAATCAGAGGTTAAGCGAGGTCAGGATACAAGGCAATACTCAGCAACAGCAATCAATCAGACAGTTAGCGCTACCCAGCAACTAGCCAAAGCTGATTATCTGGCTGACACAGAAGCGTCTGGCTGTGGCAGCCTTACTTCTGGAATAGCGGCTGGCATCATGGAGGGGCTGAACGAAAGGTGTCCCTGCTGTGGTGGAGCAGCAGCAGGAGCCAATGGATGGATGGATGGAGCCGGCATCCAGTGATGCCAAAGGTGTCCCAATCAGCGCAGTGTCTTCCAATCTCAGTGGTGCCCTGACCTCCTGGGTAGCAGTGGTAGACATGTCCACATGGCATGTACCTGCACAGACAATGGACCCAGGCAGAGGCAAGGAGAAAAAAATGAGGTCCCAAACTCTAGGTCCCCACGACCAGCACCAATGTCCTAGGCTACCCTGGACCACACGGCACACCTTCAGGGGGGAAACAAGGTGAATTAGTAGGGAATAGGGAAGAAAAACAAGAAATGGTCAGAATCATGTGGCCGTGGCTGCCAATTAAGGAACCATTTTAATGGACGGCAGTTTATACCTCAATTTTAACCAACAGCACTTACTCTTTTTTTACTGTAAGATCATTAGCACATTAGCACATTGGGTTACACTACTACCATGGTATTTGCTGTTCAGACTTTACCAGCTTGATATCCTAATAAGGCCTGGGGTGTCATATCATAGTCAAGCCTTGCCAAACTACCTGGAAAATTCCATTACTCAAAATGCTGGGCCTCTTTGGAAGCAACTACAAGTTTATTGCAATATTGTAAAGATTTCAGAATTTGTATTCAGTTCTAATGGGCTTCACATAAGATAGTCTAATTTGGATACTGAAAGATGTTTACTCCTCTCATGTTCAGGGGGGAGAGACATGCACTTAAAAGTGACATAAAAGATGAAATTATACTTATATTAAATGTCCATTTATTGAAGTTCTATTATTTTAGCGTTAAAAGAAAAATTGTTAATTTTATTAGAATCTAATTTGTTGGCTTGAGTTTTTCCCTGTACACTGACAAGCTCTAGTTATATCCCATTAACAGATCCCTTGTGATCCATATTTAATGCTTTCTGAACCTTAGACAGTGCTATAGAGCAGTTAATTCAGACACTAACTAAATCAGATGGAGAGATCACAATTTAATTAAAAGCCTCTTTATTGCCAAAATATTACACGTAAAAAAACAAAGCATAGTGTTAATGGTTTCAATGAAAACGACACTCCACTGTTTTGGGCCACTGACCTTTGTCAACCTGTGTAGGCTAAAACAATGGATGTGTAATGGTGGGTACACAACATACAATTTTCACTACAGATCTGATTTGATCTACAGATCTGAAGTGATCAGTAAAGAGATGGCCCGAACTGTTCGCTAGCAGACAGTATTCTGAGAACTTCAGCTGTTTGCATCAGTGGTGAACAGCGAACATTTGGCGTGTTCGACCTGCACCCTATACAACATCATTGAGCTAAACTTTGACCCCCTACCTCACAGTCAGCAGACACATGATAGCCAAACAGCTAGCACCACCTCCTTGACCCCTCCACCCCAAAAAGCAGTTGTGGTGGCCATATTGGATTCATTCTCTGCTGGCTGCTGATTGTTAGTTAGAGCAGGGTCAGACGTGCTGCAGATAGGTAGGAAAAGCATTAACTAGGCCTTTGCTCTTTTTCCTCACTTGCTGGGAAAGCACCCCAAACAGCCCTTTTGAGGGCTAGCACATTGGTCTCCTGTATTTTGTGTGTGTGTGGCACTCCACAGCCCACTGACACCCAGAGCTGTGTGAGGACTAATGCTGTTGCTGCATTAACCACTTCATCGCCCTGGTACAGTATATCTATGCCCCTTTTAACTTTATTTCCCCGCCCGGGGCGTAGATATATGCACCCCCACCGCTACCGCCGCTGTCCGTGCTCGTGCATGCCGCCGCCGGCAGATCAAAGAACGGGAAAACTGTTCCCGTTCGTTGATCTAAGTCCCTGCACCAATGATCGGCTGCTTCTATGAGAAGCTGCGTGGTCATTGTGTAAAAAAAAAGTTTCCCAGCCTCACTAAACGTCATAAGCATTTTTCATATACAAATACATAGTTTTACATTATAAATTAACTCATTCATCATATCATTTCATGTGGTTTGCCTTTTAATTCATTTTAGATCAACATCCGTTCAGATATCTTATTTTTAATTTGAAAAAGATGACATTGTATGCTATATATTTTCTATAGCCAATCAATTTTAGATCTAAATATTGATCGGATCACTAGAGATTCCGCAAACGGCGAAGGCAAACTTCCACAAATAGACTTCAATGGGCAGGGAAATTTTAAAACCTATAGACTATAAAGACTGTTTCTGGCCACAAAAGTGATGGAAAAGTTGTTTTAAGGTGTCTAACACCTGGCTGTGGTGGCATGCCAGAGGGGGATCCATGCCAAAAGTCCCACCAAAAATTACAGAGTTAATGCAAAATCGGGTTTTAATCCCTAAAGGGCATATATCCCATTATGCACAGCTCTGGGTGTCAGTGGGCTGTGGAGTGTCACACACAGAGAGAAATGCAATAGTACTATCAGAATACAGTGAACTAATAATGCACAAGAGTGGTACTGTGCATGTAACTTAATTACTGTACAATGTGGTGCCAACCATACTTTCTTCTGTAGCTTATGTGATCTCACAAGGTACTGTGTTAGGTAAAGGTACACAAAGAACTTATGACACTTTCAAAAGTTCTAGTTTTACTTTTAATTCAGACTCAGTCATCTGAATAAGCTACGGTTGTTCTCTCACTAATTATTCAGATGATCCAAGTACTATTATTATTGAAAAGTGGAAGGGTAAACTAAATAGCTCCACAATTCAAGCTTTTTGTAAATCACCATAGAAAGGCAGGGAATGGCAGCTCTATTTCTGTTATACTAAAACTGTATGTTCCTCTTCCCATAAAGCTTGCACAATTTACCTACAAAAAACTTCTGCCTTTGTCTTAACAATCAACAACGTACAGCATCCCTATTAACAGTATCCACATCTATGTATAATTTGTATATTTGTGTTTATCAGTGGCATAGCAAAGGAACTGTGGGCCGCAATGCAAGTTTTACAATGCCCCCCCCCCCCCCAAGCACTGTATACATAACAATTGATACGGCGCACGAAAACCTGCCAATGGCAACTACAGTGTCAGAAGGGGATGGGGAACAGTTTGTTAATGATTACCACTATTTAAACTATCTATAGAAGTGATTATTATGAGCACAGGACCGATAGAGAGCTAATACTGTAGTTGAGGTACGGCCCTTCGGGGCTCCTCTGGCCCAAGGGCACCGATGCGGTTGCTACCTCTGCAACCCCTATTGCTACGCCCCTCCTGTTTATTTTACTGAGAGATGACTGGTGCATTATAGAAGCTTAAGAGCCATCAAAGAAAGTTACAATTTCCATAAAAAAAAGTTTATAGAATGAAAGTTCTTACTGTATTTTAATGTAGACTAGATGCTGAAATAATAATTTGGTGTCATTGAATGGGAACTGTGTCCATGAACACTAAAATACCTCTAAGTGAATGGGTTCATACTTACACTCACCTAAAGGATTATTAGGAACACCATACTAATACAATGTTTGATCCCCTTTCACCTTCAGAACTGCCTTAATTCTATGTGTCATTGATTCAACAAGGTGCTGAAAGCTTTCTGTAGAATATTGATAGGATAGCATCTTGCTGCTGATGGAGATTTGTGGGATGCACATCCAGGACACGAAGCTCCATAACATCATATCCCAAAGATGCTCTATTGGGTCTCAACCTGGTGACTGTGGGTGCCATTTTACTACAGTGAACTCATTGTCATGTTCAAGAAACCTATTTGAAATGATTTGAGCTTTGTGACATGGTGCATTCTCCTGCTGGAAGTAGCCATCAGAGGATGGGCACATGGTGATCATGAAGGGAAGGACATGATCAGAAACAATTCTCAGGTAGCCTGTGGCATTTAAACGATGCCCAATTGGCACTAAAGTGTGCCAAGAAAACATCCCCCACACCATTACACCACCAGCCTGCACAGTGGTAACAAGGCATGATGGATCCATGTTCTCATTCTGTTTACACCAAATTCTGACTACCATTTGAATGTCTCAACAGAAATTGAGACTCGTCAGATCAGGCAACATTTTTCCAGTCTTCAACTGTCCAATTTTGGTGAACTCGTACAAATTGTAGCCTCTTTTTCCTATTTGTAGTGGAGATGAGTGGTACCCGGTGTGGTCTTCTGCTGTTGTAGCCCATCCTCCTCAAGGTTCTGCATGTTGTGGCCACACAAATGCTTTGCTGCATACCTCGGTTGTAACGAGTGGTTATTTCAGTCAACTTTGCTCTTCTATCAGCTTGAATCAGTCGGCCCATTCTCCTTTGACCTCTAGTATCAACAAGGCATTTTCGCCCACAGGACTGCCACATACTGGATGTTTTTCCCTTTTCAGACCATTCTTTGTAAACCATAGATTAGGTTGTGCGTGAAAATCCCAGTAACTGACCAGATTGTGAAATACTCAGGCCGGCCGTCTGGCACCAACAACCATGCTTCGCTCAGAATTGCTTAAATCACCTTTCTTTCCCATTCTGACATTCAGTTTGGAGTTCAGGAGATTGTCTTGATCAGGACCACACCCCTAAATGCATTGAAGCAACTGCCATGTGATTGGTTGATTAAATAATTGCATTAATGAGAACATTGAACAGGTGTTCCTAATAATCCTTCAGGTGAGTGTAGATACAATAAAACAAATAATTGTGGTAATAATAGACAGGGAGAAAAGTTCCCAGACAGTGCATGAACCTCTCTGCAGATTATGTGTTTGTAGATAAAACTTTATAATGTACAAAATATACTTTTAGCATGAGCAGTTGTCATAAAATAGTACTGAGCTTATAGAATTGCATAAATGTGTTACAGACTTATCTCAGAAGCTTCAAATACAGCTGTATAATTCATAGTCTGCTTCGAATGGGTGTGTTTGTGTACTTGGCTGGTGGACAGTCTCTATCAACCCAGCCCACTATTAGCTTACAATTAAAAGTGGTACAAGTAAAAATGGATGCAAAAATAATGGTAATAGAGTATCAATATTTTTACCGATATTCTATTTTCCATGTTAGTAGAATATCTGAAAATTCACCAATATTCTACCACCACTCACTGTACCCTCACTCTCCCTTGAATCTTCGACTAACTATTCCTAACCCTATGCCTTACCCTAACCCCCCCCCCCCCCCCCCAACTATTCCTATCCTTAACCCCCCTCCTTTAACTATGCATAACCTTAACCAAACCCCACCTACTCCTAACACTGACCAACTTATCCTATCCGCCTGACGGATCGCTCAAGACCAGTCTTATCCCCTTAACGGCGGACTGTACACACGCCCGATTTGACGTCCGGACAACTGAACGACGGGACGTCCAAACGACCCATCATTTAAAAAAATCTGACGTGTGTATGGGCCTTAACCCTCCCTATTTATGTAAATAGCTTTCAGTCGCACAGTCCACAATGCAGCAAGATCACATAGATATAAAACCAGTGTCTTGGTACCACATCCACAGATGATCAAATATAGTCTCTAGACAGATGTTTGCAAGCTTCCACCACACCCCGCACAGGTGCTCATTCACTGGATAAAATGACAGATCACACTGTCATAAAACGTCTTGAGCATTTCCAAAGCATTCTGGTCTGACTTGCTCACCGTATGTAATCCTCCCAGGGGTGGATTTATCCCATATGCCATGCAAAAATTGCCTACAGTGCATACAGTGTAATAATGTTTTAAAACACCTTATTCCCCAATAAAAACATCAAAAGCATCACTCAACTTTTACACATGTATGTCCAGCATACAAAAGAGCATGAGCAATTAGGTGAAACTTGCCATACCTGTGCGCTCCAGGAAAAAACAGCAGTGACCTGCTCACTGGCACTAACCTCCGTCAGCCGCATGTCACTTCCACTCATTACTGCCCTCTAGCAGCAGTCCCCTAGCTCTTCTATCTATGCCTAACACTATCCCTCCCCTATCTATACCTAACTCTAACCTCCCCCTACTTATTTCTAACACTTATCCTCCCCTATCTATACCTAACACAAAGGCCCCAGCACAAACTACTTATCGTTTCTATAGTTGGCTGTTCCACCACACGCTGTTTTATTAGGCAACCCTGGATCTCAAACTTACTGTAATATCTGTTATTCGCTGTGTTTAACACGGGTGCCTATGTTGGCGCCCAAATTCATTGGCACGCTCTGCGCCAAAAAATACATGACCTCTCTATTGAACCTTGTACTGCTTCTTTTGGTGTTTCCTGCATTTAGAATCTTGCATTGTTGCTCCAGCAATACCTGTTCTGCAATCTTCTCTAGGTTCTCCTGCATGCTAGGTACAGTATTTGAATCCCAGATTATGAAGATTAGATCTTTTCTTCGCAAGAGCTTTGAATGTGAGGGATCATGGATGAGTATGACTTGACCTTTCCTGCACTCAGAAAAGTGCTTCAGAAATCTCACTCAGGTTCTTCATTGAAATGTTTTCTGCTGATTGATGTGACCCAATGTATTTGTCTTTTTGAAATTGATCTTACTGTTCACCCTGCTCGACCTTTATCTCAAACACACCTGTGAGAACTCCACTGCGACCTTTGATTTTTTTTTCTCTTACATTTTGACTCTGATGCTTGTTTCTGGATTTACTGGGAATAACCTGTGCCGCAACCCCTGACTAACAATGTCATTATTTGGCAATGCTGGCCCCATCTTGATTAACCTGGCTTTGACTCTTGCCTGTCTTATAGCTGTGTTTGGCATTTTAAGCCACCACATAAGCACTGGCAGGGTTCCAAATATCAGCAAGTTAAAGATTATAAGCTTAGATAGTTGATATGTGGTTAAAGACCTTGGGCTCAGGCTCATATGTTTCTCCCGTTTGCACACATGGTCTAAATTACTAAAGCTCCCCATTGCTGGTAATTACTGCAATGATACCGTAACCTGCCTACTGATTTAATAGGGGCCTAAAAAAAATGTCAAAACAGCTCTTGTCTACAAGGGGAAAACAGATCCTAGGTGCAACGAACTTAAAGGAACACTGTAGAAAAACAGACTTTAACATTTAGAATCCATATTGACACACACACACACACACACACACACACACAGACACAGACACACACACACACACACACACACACACACACACACACACATACTGTATATAAGATGTACATTTGTTGCAGAGTAAATGCGCTATAATTTGTTTACATCCTATGCAACTGTCACTTACACAGTAGGCATAGTCTACCAACTCTTACCATCAGGTTTTGGACTAGTTCATCAGCTCACACAATTTCTTTTATTTTCATGGGCACGCCTTAAATGGCAGTGGTACTATCCAACTGCTAGAATTGTGTGGAGATGAGTAGGCAGGCTTGACTTCATCTTTGTGTAGGTCCACTCAGATAACGCTTTAGGCCTTGTTCACATTGCATTCAGCTCGCGTTTTCATCCACGTTGGGCTGTTTTTGAAGCGTCTTTTTGTACCGATTACCGGTGCTTGGGTGAGTGATTACTTTTTGTGCTTAGCGGATTTCTAAGCGTTTTTTCCGAGCGGTTTTGTAATTCACTCCCTGACGCAAGTCAGGAAGTGAACTCTTTGACCTGGAAAATAATAAATACAATGAATTTATTCTTAAAAAACGCAAAACGCAATCGCTACACAAAGCGATTTTGTGAGCATTTAGAGTTTCTCCTATACTTTCCATAGACGTGGAATCACCTAAAAAATGGTACACGCACCGTTTTACTAGCATCACAGCGCACAACAAGCTGATATGAACCTTCCCATAGACATTCATTGTCCACGTGCTCGGGGGCCAATTTTAAAACCCACACGCTGGCGAAAAAAAGCCGAAAATGTCTGCAGTGTGAACAAGCCCACAGAAACATTAATAAATTCGGAGAATCCCCCAAGAGAAGATGGACTAATCCAAAACCTGTTGGTAAGAGGTTCCAAGTTGGTAGATTATAATACCTACTGTAAAGTGAGAGCTATGCAGTAAGTAAAAAAAAAATGGCGTGTCTACTCTAGGATAAGTATAAGTATATGTACATATACATTTTACATTTGTGATAGATTAAAGTGCACCAGAGGTGAGAATGATATGGTGGCTTCTATATTAATTACTTTTAAACAATACCAGTTGCCTGACAGTCCTGTCGATCTTTTGGTAACAGTAGTGTCTGAGAGACACAACCGTGAAACAAGCATGTGGCTAAACCAGGCAGAGCACCTTATCTGCATGCTTGTTCGGGGTCAATAGATAAAAGTATTAGAGACACGGGATCGGAGGGACAGCCAGGCAATTTGCATTGTTTAAAAGGAAATAGTTAAATTTGAAACTGTTCGGTGATACCCAATCATGTGTGAATGTTTATAAGCCCAAGGAAATAAAGTCTGTCCTTGATTTTTATTTATTTATATATTTCTGTTTGGCAGCAGAGGCTTAATTAAGTTAGCTGCTGGTTATTTTCTTCGCGTTCTATTAAGATCGCCAGGGCGGCTGCGGGAGGTTTTTTTTTAAATAAAAAAAAAACTATTCCATGCAGCCAACTGAAAGTTGGTTGCATGAAAGCCCACTAGAGGGCGCACCCGATCCGTAATTCTGATCGCCTCCGGCGGTCAGACTTAACAAGGAAGGCCGCAACGAGCGGCCTTCCTTGTTTCGCTTACCTCGTCGCTATGGCCAACGTCCTGACGTCAGCCGCCTCCGATCCAGCCCTTAGCGCTGGCCGGAACTGTTTGTTCCGGCTACGCTGGGCTTGGGCGGCTGGGGGGACCCTCTTTCGCCGCTGCTCGCGGCGGATCGCCGCTGAGCGGCGGCGATCAGGTAGCACACGCGGCTGGCAAAGTACCGGTTGCGTGTGCTGCTTTTTATTTCATTAAAATCGGCCCAGCAGGGCCTGAGCGGAGCTCGTCCATACCGCTAAGATGGTTAAACATCTGCTTATAGTTTGATTTGGTGGGGAAGCAAAAACTCTGACTCAGAGAAACTTCTTTATAGTGTTGGTAAGAGAATGGCCATTGGCCACATACAGTAGCACGTTTGGGATCTGAATCTAATATATTTAAACAGAGCAGCTGAGGATGATAAGACAGATCTGTAAGCCTCCATGGATGTTTTGTAGCAGAACTTAATAACTATTGTCCTTTTAAACATACACGCCTCTGGGTCAGCATATCTGCAGGAATGCACAGCAGTGGATCAGCAGAGGGGACTTGGAGGACAGTGAGGGACCCAAGACTTCAGGGGGATGGATGAAGCCCTAGGTAAATAAATGCATACTTTTTCCTCTGAGTATTCTTTTAAGTAATGCATGAGGCCAAATAGAAAATAAGGAAGGAGACTAGAATGCAGGGGATCCAGATCCCAGTTGGACTCAAGAGATCCTGCTCAGTTCTGAAGAAGTTTATGAGTACCTTGAGTACCTTGATTTGCAACAGGAATATGTGTGTAAGGTGGCCTTGTGTGCATCATTACACAAAGTCTAAATCCTAAGGAGTGATTTAAAGGGACCCTGAGCGGTAACCTGAATTCAAAAATCTCACTTACCTGGTGCTTCCTCCAGCCCACCATAGGCCGCATTCTCCTGGCTCCTCCCCAGGTCCTGCCAGCGGCTTACGTTCCCGGTGACACCCTGCCGTCTCTTCCTAGATCCTGATACTTGTCGTCATCACGCCGACCAGCGTGACAGGCAGGCCTGCGCATGCACCGTTTAAAGTTAGAAAACTCATTTGCAGGACTGTCACGCTGGAAGCTGTGATGACGCGTAGCGGCCGGCGTGATGACGATGAGCGCCAGGCTCCAGGAAGAGTTGGCCCAACACCCGACCCAGATGTCACCGGTAACGGGAGCCGCTGGCGGGACACGGAGAGGAGCCATGGGGACGCTGGGGGACCTCATGGCCTATGGTGGGTTGGAGGAAGCCCCAGGTAAGTGAAATTTTTTGGTTTAAGTAACTGCTCAGGGTCCCTTTAAATAGAATAGCTGCATATCCAGAAATTATGTTCACTCCCTGTGCAGCTTTAGGTTTTCTTTAGCAAAGGTATTTTAAGATTTCTGCCTGTCAGTCTCCTTGGTGATTACTTTAGTAATCTACTCCCCAATGTATCCACCTCTACTATTACATAATAATGATAATATCTGCTGCTGCTGCTGCTGCTGCTGCTGCTGCTGCTGCTACTACTACTACTACTACTACACTAATTATTCAAAGAAGCATTAACCCCAATAGGGGGAGCAGTTGAAACCAATAGAATTTGTACACAGATTAGGGAACCAACTTCTCATAATGCATATTAATTTATTTATATCAAAAACACATAGAAATGTCCCCCATACCCAACTCCCTCCCCCCTAATAATAATAACACTGTTTGTTACTACCACCAGTTTTCATCCTTCTAATTTTCCTGATTTCTGGACTTATTTACATATGGTATCTTTTGAAAATTCCAAAACGTACCGAGTACAAATGGGTCAAGTTCCTCTTTTGGTAGTCCCCAGGCCTGGTGACCATATAAGAAGCTCCTATAATCATGCACAGTGAACGGTTATGGCAATCTTGAAACTAATAATAATGACAGAGCATTATAGTATTTGAAATGTCAAATTCTGCATGATATTTGTGATATTATTTAATTAGAATGTTCAGTTTTGACAGCCCCGAGACATATTATTATTCTTGGTGAGTCATCGTTATGGTGACAAATGTCACAATGCACCTACTGAGCAAAATGCTGCCTGGAATGAAGGTTTAGGGTACTTCAATGCACACAGAATGTATAATTCATTTTGTAAGGAAATTATAGAAAAACGTGGATCACTCTCTTGAGAAGATTTGACTTTATTTGTGTTGTCCCACTGGATTAACACGCATTTATTAAAGAAAGCCTCCATAACTTCAATAACTGAAGTTATGGATGCTTTCTTTACCTTGTTAGTTAAAAATTTCCTTCAAAAGACATTGGCTTTTGGAAATACCCAGTGTGAGCCCAGTGATGCAGTCTCAGACTGATAACATATTTTTTACAGAAATAACTGTTTCACAATAAGGAATATACCATATATCAATTTTTGATTGAGTTCTTGTTTTATAAGGAAGGGTGGAGGCAAATTTGGTTTTTAAGTTCAGTTGCTCAACATAAATAAATAAAGTAAAACCTACTGAGACAGGAAGCAAGTGAATCTTTCCAGCAGAGATAGAGACAACAATTAATATGCTATATTTGTTAGACTGGGAGAAAGTCCAAAGGTCAATGGACAAAAGCAGAATGACCTATTGTTTCTCAAACCAATCATTTAGTGGACTGTGACACACATTAGTGGTTGTAGGGTTGCACACTATGCAGCTTTACCACCTAAGTAATACTGGCTACTGTTACTTATGCAACTCTGCTGAACCTGAGATATGCCCAGTTACCACCGAAAGCCTTGTCACACCCCCTTTCATCGTCAACAATGCATTGGGTCCGATACAATTCACTTTTACTCCAAGATTTCTTCTAGTTGATATTTTCACATCTTAGCAATAACATGTCTTTTAAGCCACTGGAAAGCAAGAAAATATTCAGAATAAATTTGGCAGTACTTTTTCATTTACTTTCTGGTACTTTTTTCAATTGCAGAGTGCTTAAAAGTTATCTTAAACAGAAGATGAAAACTTATAGGAGAAAACGTTGGAGAAAAATGAATTGTATCAGGCCCACTGTGTCATAACACACCACTTTCCACACATGGCATGGCCAATTTTAGGACACACAGCCCTCCAAAACACCCCTTGCCTCCCCAAAGCTGCTTTATACATTGGCTGTGCACAAATAGAGAGACAATCACAAAATAAGCATGGAGGTAGCAAGGTAGTCAAGTCTATAGTCAGACAAGATGCATATAACACTGGCACTTCTCCATAGTGCATGCAGATTCATATATGTTTTTATAAAGTAATTCCCATGTCTTTTAATTGGGTTTCCGGAAAGGCATATTATACTATAAGCACAAAGCTTGTGGCTGTCATGGCCTCTTTATATCATGAGTGTGCAGAAGGTTAACAATTTGTGAAATCTGGCCATGTCCCTTTTACACTTTTTGATTTATGTAAAACCTTTACAAAGGAGATGCGCCTAGATTTTTGTATCTAGTAGTATAGAAACTAGGGATGGTTAATGAGATGCAAATAACTTCAAGCTGATGCAACATTATGCTATTTTGTATGCAAACATATGTAGCTGGAAAATGAACCAATCAAATCCTGCTGAGGTAAAATTTGATTGGTCCATTTTCAAGCTGCATAAATGTGCATACACAATTTGCATAATCCTGCATCAACTCAAAATGATTTGCATTTCATTGGCCACCCCGAATAGTAACACATTGAAATTATACAAACACTAAAGTAGACAACATGGAACCGGCACTGCAACTGCTTGTTAAACATGCATTGGAAACGTAGTATGTTGCTAGAGGGTTAGTAACGGGTCATGCTGTAGTTTGCGTGCTCAGACTTGAAAAGCAGCAGGTCATGGTAAGCAGAATGTGAGAAGGTAGTCGGCACATGCAAGCAAGGTAGCATATAAAAAAGCTTTATTCTTGCGGCTTCATGCGGTTTGCATAACAACACAGTTATTGATAAAAATTGTCCTACCCGTTACTTCAAGTGGCTGTGGGGTGAGGTGGGAGCAGTAGGGGCAGCCTTACGACCGTTTCTCTCTCCTGAGCGTCTTCAGAGGGTTAAAAAGGCGGTTCATGCTAGAAAACCCTCAAATAAAGCTGAATTACAACAATTCTGCAAAGATGAGTGGGCCAAAATTCCTCCAGAGTGCTGTAAAAGACTCGTTGCAAGTTATTGCAAACGCTTGATTGCAGTTATTGCTGCTAAGGGTGGCCCAACCAGTTATTAGGTTCAGGGGGTAATTTCTTTTTCACACAGGGCCATGTAGATTTGGAGTTTTTTTTTTCCTCACTAAATAATAAAAAACATCATTTAAAACTGCATTTTGTGTTCAATTATGTTATCTTTGACTAATAGTTAACGGTTTTTGATGAGCAGAAACATTTAAGTGTGACAAACATGCAAAAGAATAAGGGCCCGTTCACACGGCACACGTTTCCAGCCGCGTTTTGGAAACGCGTGCAGGTGGCCAAAACGCACGACATCAGACATTGCATAGAGTGCAATGTCTGATGTTCACACTGCATGCGTTCCGGACCTGTGCGGTCCGGGAACGCATGCTGCACGCAGATTTTACAAAAACGCGTGGCTGTCCCATTCACTTTTCAGTGATGGGATCAGCCACGCAACGCACACAAACGCGGATGGCCATGCGTTCGTACGCGTTGCGGTCCGCACGCGTTCCGCACGCATGGCCATCCGCATTTCTGATCTGAACGGGCCCTAAGAAATCAGGAAGGGGGCATATATATATATATATATATATATATATATATATGTAGGAGCTGTGGGTGCTCAGCGGAAGTTCTGAACCCCATAAGTGGCATCATCTAGCATTGCTAAGATGATAGCTTTGCACAGTATGCTGTCTTACTGCTTGTTATGCTTACAGTGACCTCACCTCATACAGGGTCACTTTTTGACCAAGCTAGGGTCATTAGATAGTAAATTCCATCAAGGGAGGGTCAAGTGTGAAAGGTCTTTGTAAATCACCAAAAAATGCATCACTGCCATAGAAACAAAAAAATACAAATCACAAAAAAGGATTAGCTTGCTATAGCAAAAGCTCCAAAATGCTGTTTATGTTGCTATGTAAAATGACAGACACACGTTACTATGGTAACAAAGTTAATAAACATTGTTGAAGAAAAAATGCAATGATTTCCTTCCCTCAGGCATTACCCGTAAGAACAATATCAAGCTCCGAAGGCCTCTGAACCTTTCAGTGTTGCTAAGTCTATTTATACAGTCACAGCTCACAACTAGTGTTTGAGGAAGCCAGGACGCTCTCCTTAAAGTGTTAGAGAATATTGAAAATTATATCATTATGTTGGCTAACTCAAGATTAATCTGATACATCGGTGACCCCGCAGCTCTTCTGATCTGTATTCCTGACAAAGTTTCATTTTCAGCTCATCTTAGCTCTCGTTCTCCATGTGCAATATATCTGCTGAGCAGGGAGGAACGACACCGACCACTGAGGTAGGTCATTCAAGGGGACGAGGGGTTGTATCTGCTCATCCAGACATAAAAGGACATTTCTTTATAGTTTCCAAAGTAAATCCTGATTCATTTTATTACCATGTGTGTTCTAACCCGCCTGTTGCAGACATCATCAAACGGAGAGCTGGGCCTGTGAACAGAAGCTGCATCTGTAGAATATATATTGAGTATTATGTATTTTATTACAGACTATCTGAACACACAGCATACAAAAGAACAATGCTATATATGATGTTGGATTTTGGGCAAAACTGTACATTTATTCATAAGCTTCTCAATGTCCAAAATGAAAGAACAATGAATTAGAACTGTCTTCGTCTTATGCATGTCTACATATTTAGGCTGTATAATATATAAGGTTACGCTAGACACACAATATTTGTGGAGGGATGGTTTTTAGTGACTATATGATGCCGTGCATATTTGCTTTTAAAGGAAATCTATTATTTATTGAAAAACAGAAGTAACAGATATCAGTGCTGCACACACTATTTTGTAATGTAATGATTTTAAAAGTAACATTTTCCGTCTAAAGACAGCCATGTTGCTCCAGAGGGGTTGGATACTTTTAAAATTGCTTCCTTGAAGACATGATCACACAGTCAGCCCTACCATCTAGGTGGTGGCACCAGTGACATATCTATGCAGAGCGGCCACAATGGAAGCAAAATTGATAGAGGTACCTAGCTCTTCTACTGACCACATATGCTATTGCTCTGTTATTGCCTGATGAAGCTGGATCAAACCTGCGAAACACATTGCATTGTCCCCCGGAGTATGTAAATAAACTTGTTGTATTTGACAAACACATTGGCTATTTTTGTGTCCGCTTAGAGGAGGTAAGTCCACCACTGCCTCCTTATGTTTTAAACTTTTTAGATTCTTTTATCCTTTTGGCGCCTCTGTATCCATACTACACTATATCAAGTCCACCCCTGGTGGAGGGGTGTTACCCCCTTTTTTCCTCATCTACGGAGAGCGACGTCTTAATCCTGAGTGGGGTCAGGTCTAATCTCCACCTGCCTATACAGTGGTTGCCTTTGAGGTAACCCTGCTTTGTGAGTATAGCTTATTACTCTATCATACTTCATTTCAACTACCAGTACATACTACACTATATTTGGCTCTTGATACCCCTACTCTGTGTTAATATTTGTGGAGGGATGGTTTTCAGTGACTATATGATGTTGTGCATATTTGCTTTTGAAGGAAATCTATTATTTATTATTTATTATATAACAAATAGCAGTGCTGCACACACTATTTTGTAATGTAGTGATTTTAAAAGTAACATTTTCCGTCTAAAGACAGCCATGTTGCTCCAGAGGGGTTGGATACTTTTAAAATTGCTTCCTTGAAGACATGATCACACAGTCCGCCCTACCATCTAGGACAGGCATGGGCAAACTTGGCCCTCCAGCTGTTGAGGAACTACATGTGCCACAATGCATTGCAGGAGTCTGACAGCCACATTCATGACTTATAAAGGCAAATGCATTGTGGGATTTGTAGTTCCTTAACAGCTGGAGGGCCAAGTTTGCCCATGCCTGATCTAGGGGGTGGCACCAGACTGGTGCTGCTGCTCTCTAAGGCTGCTCCAGACATTACATCTCATTTCTGCTACTTTAAACCTCTTAATGGAAAGACTGGACCGAAATTTCAGTGGGTTCTAATGTAGCACTTCTCCAGCAACACCTATAACCTTTCAGAACACCTGGATTACTTGGGATGGCAAAGATTTAAGCTGGATTGGATCTTCCTTGGTATCACACACGGCTGAACACTGCACACCTTACTTGGAATTGACCTGAGACCTTAAAGACTTTCTGCCTCTTTGTGCCAGCCCTCTCCCATCCTGTGAGTAACTTTCATCGATTATCTACAGCATCTATGCTCAATAGACTATATTTTTCTACATATACTATATATTATATCTTCAAATTCCTAAACAAAGGACTGTGTTTTCAAATCCATGCTGTCCATCCATACATCTCTATGTAAGGACAATTCAGTCTATACAGGCCCTTTGATCTCTGCAGGACACCAGCCACAGCTGAGAAAGTTCACACCTTGACTCTAAATAGGGCCTGTCTCAGCAGGAGCCCTGAGCTGTCTCTTGTACAGAGGAATCCTATTCATTCAAAGGACCCAAAATACAGAGGAATCCTATTCATCACCTCTCTGGCAAAAACTACAGCTCATCAGAAATTATGGATCACTTTGGATAGCTGAGATTTAAACTGGGTTAAAATTGGACTTGGACTGAAAATGCCTAGCCTCCTAGAAGCTGACCTCAAACTTTGAAATTCTTCAACTTTCTTCAACCCTCAGCTCCTGATCCGTCTTACAGCTTGCAAAAGACCCCTTCCCTTTGATCTCAGCAGGATGTCTATCAGCTGTCCAAATGTCACTATTAAAATACTCAGCTGAGATGCTTATCTTTATTGCAACCTCTGTTCCCAAGAAACTCTTACAAATAGATTCTACTTTGATTACCCCTCTAAAATCCCTTGGGATTCTCAAGAAAACAAGACGGGGCAAGAGGGGAAGACACCCATAACTCAAAGCCAAAGCAATCCTCACATATCTATAAATATAAATATTTCCCTTAAGGCTGTAAGCCTGTTTGGATGGGGGAACTAGATTTAATTACATCCTCAGTCATAATTGGATTTCCAGAGATCTAACATCCACATGTGAAAAATGTACTATAGCCCACATACATGAAAAGACTTCCCTAGTCCAAGTTACAGGTGACAACCCCATTGTTGACAGTATTTCCTAGCTGATCAAAGATAAGGATATGGCTGCTAATATATTGGTCTGATTAGCCATCTCCTAATAGATGTAATTTACAGGATATAGTTTGCACCTCCACCAATAATTTAATTTCCTTACAACGAAATAGTGTTTAACACACAGGAGGCTCTTCCTGGCTAGTCTAGAGTTCTTCACAATGCTTTAACAGCCTTCACCAACAGAAGTGTAAATGTTTCAGTTGTCATTGACTTCCAAGCTTCCACTCCAGATAAGGTAGAACAAAACCCTTCACTTCTGCCATTGTCTAATTAACCAATGTCTTTGCTGGAGGCTAATACCTCAGCTCAATTCACTGAAGTCTCTTTAGATGCAAATGTAGTACAGCCAGATGACCATCGCTTCAAAGCAGAATACACATGTGAGATATAGCAGACAAAGTAGACAGAAAAATGACAGAAATATGATCGTGTATTCCCTAACATCATCAGCACCCCTATAAATCACCACACACTGCATGAAAGCTTTTTAACATGATGGTATATTCTGCAAACCACAGTTGGATGGAAAAAAAATCACAAAGTAGGTGCAAAGATTAAAAAAAAAAAAGACTTTTTATGCACTTTGCTATTTACAGATGGAGATCCATAGGAAAAGAAAAATGTTGTTTGGGAGTTGGGTCTTAAAATGAATGATGCTCCACTACTGCTGAGCAACAGTGGTGCTCACCGCCAGGTCGTGATCACGCTTACGCGTGGATTCACGACCATTTTGACGCATTCCGCCTCGGACACGAAAATCCGTGAATAGATTTTCAACCACGAAAATCTACTTCGGCTTCGCGTGAATGCGAACAGAAATCCGCATTCATGCTCGTGAAACCCGGCGCTGAAGTCGTGGTTTGCGGAAATGCGTCAAACTATGCGGAAGTGACACATTGCAGGCCAATCAGAGTACCCCAGCCAGGCCCTAGCAACCAATCACAGGAGGGGAGCTATGCCCTCCCCTCCTGAATATAAAGCGGCGGCCATGATGGAAAAGCTCTGTCCTTGCTAGACTGTGGTGCTGAGAGGATTATCTCCAGGCCATTGTTGTTTGAGCAAGTGCATTTATTGTGTTAAAAACAAAGCGTTTTTTTTTGCTAACACTGCTCTTATACTGTACACAGCTAGCTAGTCAGTGAGTGATTGCTGTAGTTAGTTGTAGTCAGTGTAGTGTAGTGGGAGTGTGGGAGTCTAGTGATTATTTAACTGTGTGTAGTGCAGGCAGGTTCAGTGCTGCAGTGTAGTCAGTGTAGTGGGAGTGGGGATTATCTGTGTGTAGTGCAGGCAGGCAGGTTAGTGCAACTGCAGTGTTCACTTGTATATTCCAGTGACAGTTATACACTTGTACTATTTGCAGGCAGCCAGTCACACTGCCGGCGCCGCCACTCTCTGCCAGCGCTGTTCATTCATTCTGTCAGTGACCTTGTGCCGTGCCCAGTGCCCACTGCTCGCTCGCTGGCATATGAGCATCTCATTACACAGTGTGACATTCTTGTGTGCCCACTGCATCCTTCAGTGACCTAGTTGTATATCCAGTGCCCACTGCTGTGCCCACTGCATCCTTCAGTGACCTTGTACTGTGCCCACTGCATCCTTCAGTGACCCAGTTGTATATCCAGTGCCCACTGCTGTGCCCACTGCATCCTTCAGTGACCTTGTGCTGTGCCCACTGCATCCTTCAGTGACCTAGTTGTATATCCAGTGCCCACTGCTGTGCCCACTGCATCCTTCAGTGACCTTGTACTGTGCCCACTGCATCCTTCAGTGACCTAGTTGTATATCCAGTGCCCACTGCTGTGCCCACTGCATCCTTCAGTGACCTTGTACTGTGCCCACTGCATCCTTCAGTGACCTAGGTGTATATCCAGTGCCCACTGCTGTGCCCACTGCATCCTTCAGTGACCTTGTACTGTGCCCACTGCATCCTTCAGTGACCTTGTACTGTGCCCACTGCATCCTTCAGTGACCTAGTTGTATATCCAGTGTCCACTGCTGTGCCCACTGCATCCTTCAGTGACCTTGTACTGTGCCCACTGCATCCTTCAGTGACCTAGGTGTATATCCAGTGCCCACTGCTTCCTTCAGTGACCTTGTACTGTGCCCACTGCATCCTTCAGTGACCTTGTACTGTGCCCACTGCATCCTTCAGTGACCTAGTTGTATATCCAGTGCCCACTGCTGTGCCCACTGCATCCTTCAGTGACCTTGTACTGTGCCCACTGCATCCTTCAGTGACCTAGTTGTATATCCAGTGCCCACTGCTGTGCCCACTGCATCCTTCAGTGACCTTGTACTGTGCCCACTGCATCCTTCAGTGACCTAGTTGTATATCCAGTGCCCACTGCTGTGCCCACTACATCCCTCAGTGACCTTGTACTGTGCCCACTGCATCCTTCAGTGACCTAGTTGTATATCCAGTGTCCACTGCTGTGCCCACTGCATCCTTCAGTGACCTTGTACTGTGCCCACTGCATCCTTCAGTGACCTTGTACTGTGCCCACTGCATCCTTCAGTGACCTAGTTGTATATCCAGTGCCCACTGCTGTGCCCACTGCATCCTTCAGTGACCTTGTACTGTGCCCACTGCATCATTCAGTGACCTTGTACTGTGCCCACTGCATCCTTCAGTGACCTAGGTGTATATCCAGTGCCCACTGCTGTGCCCACTGCATCCTTCAGTGACCTTGTACTGTGCCCACTGCATCCTTCAGTGACCTTGTACTGTGCCCACTGCATCCTTCAGTGACCTAGTTGTATATCCAGTGCCCACTGCTGTGCCCACTGCATCCTTCAGTGACCTTGTACTGTGCCCACTGCACCCTTCAGTGACCTAGTTGTATATCCAGTGCCCACTGCTGTGCCCACTGCATCCTTCAGTGACCTTGTACTGTGCCCACTGCATCCTTCAGTGACCTAGGTGTATATCCAGTGCCCACTGCTGTGCCCACTACATCCCTCAGTGACCTTGTACTGTGCCCACTGCATCCAGTGATTCATTACTAGCAACATGTCTGGCAGGGTTTCGCGGGGTGAGAGGAAAGGGAGTTCAATTGCCTCAGCCACTTCTGGGACTGCTCCACGTCCAGGGAGAGGACGCCCAGCTGTACGCGGTCGTGATGCAGCAGAAAGGGGGGCAGCAAAGCCTGGGCCGAGTCAGCGTCATTGTCCAAATATTTTAAAGTTTCTGGTCCCCGTGTGGTGGTTGAGCAAATGGAACCTGACGTACTCATGGACATCATGACTTCCTCCCAGACCTCTACTGTGAGCACCACTCCAAGCAGCAGCAGCAGCAGCAGCAGCCAACGTCCCACGCTTGTTGTGACATCCACTCCAGCACCCACTGGTCAGCAGCCCTCCCAGGATGACAGCGTTCTGTCCCTCAGTCCGGCTTCTGGGAACCTGCTGATGCAAGAAGCTCAGGACTCACTGGGGACTGATGTGGCAGAGATTGAGATCGGGCCACAATCACAAGCGTTGTTGAGTTCTGGTGATGAAGAAGAGGGGTCTGTGTCTGGGGATGAAGGGACAGAAGAGGAGGCGGTGGAGTCAGAGGAAGAGCTGGATTATGAAGATGCTGCTGATGATGACGACGTTGTGGACCATAACTATGTGCAGCCTGCTGAGTCCGTGGAAGAATGGTCAGAGGCAGAGCAGGATGACGAGTCACCTCGGCCTAGGCAAGGATATCGCCATATGTCAGGCAGGGGCAGGGGCATCGGCAGCAGTGGGCGTGGAGGAAGTAGACAGGACACTGCTTCAGCCGGCACCACCACCATGCAACCCCCGGCAACTACTACCACACATTGTTCCGCTGCACCCTCTGCTAGTCAGGGCCGCAGTAAATTAAAGTCACCAGTGTGGGATTGCTTTGAGGAATGTACTGATGACAAAAGGTATGCGGTGTGCAGGTTATGCAGCAAAAGATTGAGCCGTGGGAAAAGTCTGAGCAAGATGGGTACCTCATCCCTCCAGGGCCACCTGAGAAGCCGCCACTGCCGCGAGTATGCGGAGTTTAAGAGGAAGCAGGCACTGCTGGCAGGGGTTCCTGAGAGCAGAAGGCCCACCAGCGCAGCAGCATCATCCCTCCCTCAGGGTCGCGAATCCCCCACAGCAGCAGCAGTAGTAGCACGCAAGCGCTCTTCCACCTCGGCTACTCAGGACTCAGACATTGAGGCTGGCATCCAGTGTTCATCTCTCTCCTCTGTCACCCCTGCATCCCAGCGTCGTCAGACCCTGCTGAGCGACACCTTTCAGGGTCTGACCAAGCCTCTGCCTCCAAGCCACAGGCGGATCCGCAAACTAAATGGCTTGCTGGCCCGGGCCATGGCATCACAGCTGCTTCCCTACTCCCTGGTGCAGGAGGGGAGCGCCATGCGGACGCTGCTCCAATTTGGCATCCCCAAGTGGCAAGTCCCCAGTCGCCACTATTTCAGCAGGAGCGCGATCCCAGCACTCCACAAGTTTGCGGTGGAAAACGTGGCCCGTTCCCTGGACTACTCTGTGGGCAAGCGGGTCCACGTGACCATGGACTCGTGGAGTAGCAGATTTGGGACAGGTCGCTACCTGTCCTTTACGGCCCACTGGGTGACACTGATGGAAGGGAGGGAGGACAAGAGCGCATCAGCCCAGCTAGTGGTGCCACCACGCGGGATCAGGGGGGATGCAGAAGGGCCCTGTCACGACACTCCCTCTGCACCCGGAAAGCAAGCCCGCCTCGGCAGCAGCAGCGCCAAGCCCTTTTAAAATTGGTGACCCTGGGGAAGGAGAGGCTTACGGCCACCAACGTCCTGGCCACCCTCAGGAAGCAGGAGCGGAGGTGGCTGACCCCCAGAGGCCTGGAAGTGGGGTATGTGGCAGCCGATAACGGGGCCAACCTGGTGGCAGCAGTGCAGCAGGGAAACCTCCAGCACATCCCCTGCTTGGCCCACGTGCTCAATCTTGTGGTGCAGCGCTTCTTGCGCACCTACCAGGGGATGAGCGAGCTGCTGCAGGATGCCCGGGCGGTGGTACGCTTTTTCCGCCTGTCAGCCACTGCCTCTGCACTCTTGTCCCTCCTTACAGCGGCAGTATGGAAGGCCACAACACCGGATGATCATCGACATGCCAGTTCGCTGGAATTCGACTCTGGCCATGTTGGAGCGGCTGTGTCAGCACAGGCTGGCTCTTAGGGCCTACATGCTAGACCCAAGTGTCCCCAGCAACCAGCAAGTCCCCATGATTACTGCCACTCAGTGGACACTGATGCAGCAAGTATGCCTGGTGCTGAGTCCCTTCCTGGAGGCAAACAAGATGGTCAGTGAGGAGCGGGCCTCTGTGTGCCAGTGGGTGCCCTTGGTTTGTCTACTGGAGCAGGCAATGGACAATTTAATTGAGCGTGGGGATGAAGCCCTGAGGCAGTTGGAAAAACAGGAGCAGATGGCAGCACAGTCCAGCTCAGAGGAGGGCTCACAGCAGGTAGTGGAAGAGTTGGAGGTCCCTAACCTGAATGAGGAGGAGGAGGAGGAGCAGAGTGCAGCAGGCGTTGTACGTGGATGGCGGTTTGAGGAGGACAACGACATGACACAGGAAGAGGACAGGCATGCATTATGGGACAATGGCGAGGACGAGGAAGATCTTGCTGGCAGGGCCCACTTGTTTCCCATGGCTGTGCACATGTTGTGCTGCCTTCGCAGGGACCCCCGGGTGATCCAGATGCGTTCAAGGGAGGACATCTGGATTACCTTGATGCTTGATCCCCATCTGAAAGGGAAGCTGGGAGACTTAATGACGCCATCCACCACCGAGCAACGCACAAGGGAGTTGAAGGAGGCCCTTGTGCGCAGACTACTGGAAGCATTCCCCCAGCCTTCCACCCCCACTGTAACTGCTCTCCCAAGCCAGCAAGAGGTGCCTGCCATTGCCACTAGCAGCACAACAACAACCACCAGCAGCAGCAGCAGCAACTGGCGCCCCGGAGACCTGAAGAGCCTAAGCAAGAGCCTGTATGCAGTGCAGCAGCCCAGAACAGAGGTGCCCGCCACAGCATCCACCACCAACCAGCACAAGCAACGACTGACCACCATGGTGTCTGACTATATGGGGTCATCCAGCGGGCTCAATGACACCGACAGCCCCGTGGACCCCTTGGAGTACTGGGTCAAGAGACTGGACATCTGGAGCGAGCTTTCCCAGTACGCCCTGGAACTCCTATCCTGCCCTCCTTCCAGTGTCCTCTCAGAGAGATGCTTTAGTGCGGCCGGTGGCGTGGTCACAGAGAAGCGCTCTCGGCTCTCCCACGCCTCTGTGGACAAACTCACCTTCCTGAAAATCAACCAGGCTTGGGTGGAAGGTGAGTTCCTGGCCCCTATTGTCGGACACAGGGGGACATGAAGTGGCTGCTGCATGTGCTGTTGTTAACTATGCCTGCCTTTATAAAGACAGTTACTACCTGCCTAGTGCCTACCTTGGTTAATTTTTTGGTGTTATGGTACTACTACCAGTAAGTTGCCATGGTCCTCCTTCTGAGCTGCTGAACTGACCGCCCGCTTTGTCTCCTGACTCAGTCGCTACTACACTCTGCGTTCACACTGCCCGGGTCACTGGGTGCATTTAATTTTTTGGCCAGCACTATGACGCTGTGCTGCTACTACTAGCACCAGTATGTTGCAATGGTCCTTCTGTGCTGCTGCTGCTGCTGCTGAACTGAACGCCCGCTTTGTCCTCCTCCTCCTCCTGACTCAGTCGCTACCACGGTACCACCAATGTACTCTGTCTGCGTTATCACTGCCCGGGTCACCGGGTGCATTTAATTTTTTGGCCAGCACTATGACGCTGTGCTGCTACTACTACCACCAGTATGTTGCCATGGTCCTTCTGTGCTGCTGCTGCTGCTGCTGAACTGAACGCCCGCTTTGTCCTCCTCCTCCTCCTGACTCAGTCGCTACCACGGTACCACCAATGTACTCTGTCTGCGTTATCACTGCCCGGGTCACCGGGTGCATTTAATTTTTTGGCCAGCACTATGACGCTGTGCTGCTACTACTACCACCAGTATGTTGCCATGGTCCTCCTGTGCTGCTGCTGCTGAACTGAACGCCCGCTTTGTCCTCCTCCTCCTCCTGACTCAGTCGCTACCACGGTACCACCAATGTACTCTGTCTGCGTTATCACTGCCTGGGTCACCGGGTGCATTTAATTTTTTGGCCAGCACAATGACGCTGGGCTGCTACTGCTACTACTACCACCAGTATGTTGGCATGGTCCTTCTGTGCTGCTGCTGCTGAACTGACCGCCCGCATTGTCCTCCTCCTCCTGACTCAGTCGCTTCCCGCTGCTGCACTCTGCGTTCACACTGCCCGGGTCACCGGGTGCATTTATTTTTTTGGCCAGCACTATGACGCTGTTCTGCTACTACTAGCACCAGTATGTTGCCATGGTCCTTCTGTGCTGCTGCTGCTGCTGCTGCTGCTGAACTGAACGCCCGCTTTGTCCTCCTCCTCCTCCTGACTCAGTCACTACCACGGTACCACCAATGCACTCTGTCTGCGTTATCACGGCCCGG